>NC_057796.1:87863246-87885885 GCF_018294505.1 Triticum aestivum | reverse complement strand
AGAGATTTTGACTCAATTAAGACGAGACATGTAGATCTCCTGGATGCTTAAACGTGGAGATGTAATTGCTTTTGCATGTCGATGTGATACAGTGACACTACTTGGCGGTTCTGCACATGAAAACATGTCATGTGCCTTGCCTACTGCAACTCGTGTCAATTGACGAGAAAAGAACCTCAGTCAAGAAGCTAAACCTGGTCGTTATACCTTTTCTTCTACAGCTTTTAGTCTAAATATCTTAGTCTGTAGTCAAATACTCAAAATGCACTAACCTTTTACCCTGTACAGGATTTTATGTATTTCTCTCATGCATGTTATTGCCTACAGTACTACTCCCTCCGTTCCCAAATATAAGTCTTTTTAGATATTTCAACAAGTGACTACATACGGAGTAAAATGAGTGAATCTACACTCTAAAATATGTTTACATACATCCGTATGTTGTAGTCCATTTGAAATGTCTAAAAAGACTTATATTTAGGAACGGAGGGAGTAACATATATTGATATTATGTCATATAAGGTTAATGTAAGGAAAACCACTCTATATTCCACTTTGCACTGCTTGTATGCTGGGTTTTTTTTGGGGGGTAGAATAGTATATGTTGTTATTATCCTCATTTTTAAATTTTGTTCACAATGTGTCCAATTATATTATTGTCAAGAAGCATCCACTGCTATTACTAATTTATCTTTTATCATATACATGTTTGTTCAAATAATGGCCCCAGTCTTCTCAACATGCGCATGGGAACATGTATGGTTATGATTCAGGTTTACGCATGGTATAGTTTGCTTTAAACTAACATTTCATGCACGGATTTCACTATATATGTCTCAGATATGACATATGCAAGTTTTCTTATGTAAAAAAAGTTTCCATATGTCATATCTGAGACACATATGCGATACATGTTAATTGTAAAGGATACTAGGGCCTGTTCGGCAACACACCCCATACATCCATACTTGAGTAGTTAGGCTCACCGTTTCTTATGTTGCAAAATCATTTTTTGCATGATTACCATCTTAAGTGAGAAGAAAATGATGAAGTTAATTCATCTTAAAAAAATCATGAAGTTTATGTGAATATGCTGTGGATAATCCTTTGTGCGGCATGTGGTATCTCTATTCTGTTTCCTTCTACTTTATTGCCAGATATACCCTTATTATTTGGTTGAATCGATACATGTTTCCCTGCACTGCTTGCTTGTCATATTGCCAATTTTCTCAAATACAGGAGCTGCGCTTTTCTCAAATCCAAACCCTACTGCTGATAGTGGCCCTTTCTATACTACTCCCTCTGTAAAGAAATATAAGAATGTTTAGATCACTATTTAGTGATCTAAACGCTCTTATATTTCTACAGAGGGAGTACCAATCGACAAATTAAGGATGAAGGATAATCATCCTCTATTCTCAATTGACAATTGAGGGAAATTGGGAATCGAGAGAAATCAGGAAGAACACTGGCAATGGGTTCGCTGTTGCAATTGCCGCCGTGAAGCCGATTTGCCGATGAGTGTGCATGCCATTTAAACATGTGAATTAGTCCCTTGTTGTATATGATTGTGAAATTGTTCTGTCTCTATTTTCCTCTGAAATATGGATATTCAGATTCTGACATCTTTATCCCCTCACTTTTCAGCTATCCTATCTTATTGTGGATTTAATAATTTGGTGGGGCATGAGAGGATTCATAAACGATTTCAGAAAGAAGTTAAATGTGCCCCCTATTGCTTATCCCAGCACATAACATGGACCCATGTCACACTTACCTAGATGGTACGAGCAGCATTGCTGGGGTAGGTTGTCTCTTCTCGAAATTTCTTTTTATTTATCCATTGATTGTGTGTATACACTGGAAGCAGATTATGAAAGATACACTCCCTATTTTTTAAAGGGGTTCCTACTAAAATTTTCGTTACTTTCTTAGGGTCGTGTTTCTAAGATATGCCTTGTTGTCTTTGGTATGACAAATACTAGAATCTGCATTGCTTCCTAATGGTTACTTCTATAAACAGGCAGTATTTATTTTTGTTTCATCTCTTGGTGTCTGTGGCACTGCTTAAATGATTGCTAATTTGATGCTTAAATGATGCCTGGTCCTCCTTACAAAGGTCAGTTATTGTAAAGGATACTAGGGCCTGTTCGGCAACACACCCCATACATCCATACTAGAGTAGTTAGGGCCTGTTCACCATTTCTTATGTTGGAAAATCAGTTTTTGCATGATTACCATCTTAAGTGAGAAGAAACCATGAATTGGTTCATCTTAAAAAATCATGAAGTTTATGTGAATATGCTGTGAATAATCCTTTGTGTGACATGTAATATCTCTATTCTGTTTCCTTCTACTCTATTGCCATATATTCCCTTATTATTTGGTTCGATACATGTTTCCCTACACTGCTTCCTTGTCACATTGCCTATTTTCTCAAATACAGGAGCTGCACTTTTCTCATGCGAACTTTGTTGAGATTATGATTGAGCCACATGGTTGGCTACTCGTAAGAATTCATAAGACTGGTGTTTGTTTCTGAAGTTATTGGTGACACTCGTGTTTTCCATAAGCTCCTAGAATTAGTGGTGGAGAAGGTTTCCCGACATGGGTACGCATAGTAAAAAATAAATAAATGTAGTGCAACGATTTAAGACATAAAATTTCACAATAATGATAATGAAGCTACAAACTATTCTTTGTAGCGACAAACATTTCTAACAATTTAGTTACGTTGCAAGAACAAGGAGGATTGCTCACATTTTGATCTTCAACCTCAAAGAGACTTCCCTGTCGGCATTGTGGTCGAAGTTACCTTGTGTGCCTTTGAAGCTCTGTCGTACAAGCGTTTCCAATCTCATTCAAATCACCACGCTTGTTCTTCATCTTTCACACATATAACTCCACAAACCAAAAGTTATGCATATTAGATAGTGGATGGCGGATACTTGTAAATTTGAATGTTCTTTTTTATTTGCGGGGTTATAAATTTAAGCATAATAATGCATAAAAATCACCTTCATTCTCTAGCGCCTCTTTTGTGCCAACTAGCACTGCCAAGTTTTCTAGCAAAACAACGCAAATCGTAAGTCAAATTCAACTGAATTCTTCGACATACCAGTCGAAAAATTAAGGATTAACGATAATCATCCTCTATTCCCAATTGACAATCGGGGAAAATCGGGAATCAAGAGAGATCAGGAAGAACACTGACGATGGGTTCGCTGTTGCAATTGCCGCCGTGAAGCCGATTTGCCGATGAGTGTGCGCAGGCCAGTGCGCCGTTGGCGATTCGCCGTCGCTGCCGAGGACCAATCGCCGGCGATCTGCGATGGGCGACGATGCCCCAGGAGCGCTCGATGCGGCGATGCCAGAATCGTAGATTGGCTGTTAGCGCACGCAATGCCTGTCTCTCTCACGGACTTTGAGGGCCTGTTTGGTTTACGCCTCCAACTTACCCTACCAAAATATTGGTCATGCCAAATTCCTTATATGTTGTTTGGTTTGTTGCCAAATATTTGGCTGCCAACAAAGTCCATTGTTGCTTCCTTCACAGATTCTTGCCAAATCTTTGGCCAACCCTGGGCGTTGGAATCCCACTCCAAATAATTGGCAAGCCAATATTGGCAGGGCAGCTATAGGCAAGAACCAAACATACCCTGAGCCCCCAGCCCCTACGTCGTCGGCCCAGCAGTAAATCTCAAGGGCCAGTCTTAGCCCAAAGTAACATATTGGTCCAGTCCAGGTGCTCGTACGCTTCTCTTTGTATATAACACTAGTAAAAAAACTTATATGATGAAGGCATATGACAGGATCGAGTGGGAATATTTGAGAGCTATAATGCTCAAGCTGGGCTTCACAGTGCGGTGGGTTGATATAGTGATGAATCTTGTCACCACAGTTAAGTTCTCTGTAATGTTCAATGGTAATAAATTGCAGGAGTTTACGCCAACCCGTGGAATCAGACAGGGGACCCCATTTCCTCATACTTGTTCCTGTTAGCAGCAGAGGGCCTTTCGTGCCTCCTTAAATCCAGAAATGAGTCATCCAATTTAAGTGGTTTATAGGTAGCTTTCTCGGCTCTACCAGTGAATCACCTATTATTTGCTGATGATAGCCTGCTGTTCTTCAAGGCCAATAGTGTGGGTGCTAATGAGGTAAACCAGGTTCTGGACATTTACTGTCAGGCAACTGGTCAACATATAAATTTTGCAAAGTCATCAGTCTTCTTCAGCAAAGCAGTGCCTGAGTTTGTGAGAGTTCAGATTAAAGAGCTGCTTAATGTTCCAAACGAGACACTAAACGAGAAATATTTAGGAATGCCATCTGACATTGGTAACTCAAAGAATGGTGCCTTCAAATATCTAAAGGATCGGTTGTGGAGCAAAGTTTAGGGATGGATTGCATGCTGGAATTTTATCTATTTTTGGGCCTAGCCCAATAAGCAATTTCAGAAATTCCTAATAAATCCTAGAGGCCCACGCAGCCCATTCATGCAAGGCAAGAGGTGGAACTAAAGTTTACGCCCACATTGCTAGTTAGAGGGAGTTTGACCTCTTTATAAGGGAGGTTTTTATTCCCACTTGTATGAGCATGAGAACAAGAGGGACATCCACGCGCGCTCCTCCTCCGCCGCCCGCCTCGCCACGCCACGCCTCGCCTCGTCACGACGCGCCGCGGCGCGGCACGGGTTGCAGGAACGAGCCGATATCTAAATTTTTGCCACGCACTACGGGTAAACGAAAGGTCACACGGAAGCTGAAAAGATTTTTGCGAAAGTGGAGTTCGAATGTGAACGGTTGTTCGCTTCATCTTCGTTTCGCCTCCCGTCGCTGCCCTCTCGCCTCCTTCTCTTGCGCCTATAAAAGGGAGGTCGCTCCTCTCAGAGAGGCGCACCAGAACTTCTCCTTCCTCTCGCCACTGGTTCCAATCTCTGTGTTGCTGTTGTCTTCCTCATCCCGGCTTGCGGCGTGCACCGCGAGTTGGGACAGCAGGCCTCCGAAACCGCACTTCTTTGAGTCCTATACGGGAGAAGGGTGATAAGGTTTTTGTGGAGCGCTCCGCGCGACTACTGACTTCTTCATCACGGACTCCGACGACTACTTCCCCGACGACGACTTCTTCCCCGACGTCGACAACCTCATCAACGACATGGCTGGAGAGGATGTCGACCCCAAGTCCAGTGCTTCTGCTGCTGCTATCCCGTATGTGTTCTTCTTCTTTCTGTTAGATGTCCTGCCACAGTTTCTCGTACTAGTACTTGCCCTACATGTGTTAGAGGTTCTACTCCATATATGCAACTAGCTCTACTGCCTGTTCTAGATATGTTGGGCTAAAGTTCATATATGCAGATGTTATTTACCTTCTCCCTGTCAGAACGCATGACTTGTTTTATCTCTACTATATTAGTCATGCTTTATCTAGTATTTCTGTTAATAAAATCATTTGGTAAATTGCTCATATTTCCAACATTGCAAACACAATGTCAACAGCAGGTAAAGAAGTCCTTGTTAAATCTGTAGCTCAGGCAGTGCCAGTATTTTCTATGTCTTGCTTCAAGCTCCCAAGAGGATTGTGTGAACACCTCAACATGCTGATAAGAAAATTCTGGTGGGGGAGCAAAGAGGGAAAACGCAAACCTCATTGGGTCTCTTGCAAACTATGACCCAACCGAAAGGAATGGGTGGTCTGGGTTTCAAAGATTTCAAGTTGTTTAATCTTGCTATGCTGGCGAGGCAGGCTTGGAGGTTGTTACAGAACCCAGATACTCTGAGTGCAAGGCTATTGTAAAGCATATACTTCCCAAATTCAGATATTTTGCAGGCTAGCCTCGGGAGCCATCCTAGTCAGATATGGAGGGCAATCATCGAAGGAAGAGATACCTTAAAGCAGGGCTTAATAAGGCGGGTGGGTAATGGTAACACGACACACATCTGGAGTGATAATTGGCTTCCTAGGGATGAGATGCTTCGTCCATACGGCAGCCGAGTACAGAACCCACCATCTTTGGTATCGGAACTAATTGACCACACGTCTGCAACTTGGAATAGAGCGGTGGTGGAGGCAACTTTCATGCCAATGGACGCCACAGTTATTCTGGGGATTCCTCTCTGCACCCGCAATATTCCTGATTTTTGGAGTTGGCATTACGATAAACATGGCCTGTTCACTGTGAAATCAGCTTATAATATGCTCGTAGCAACGAAACAGCGAAGAGAAGCATGGTTGGAGGGAACCGTGGACTCCTCCAGTTCAAATGCAGAGAAGAACAGTTGGAAAAGATTGTGGAAGACGAGTGTTCCGACCAAGGTGAGGATGTTCCCGTGGCGCCTCTCCAGACACTCGCTACCAACGAATGATGTACGCATGCATCGCCACATGACAGATTCAGCCAGCTGCGGGCTTTGTGGCACGCTTGACTCATGGCGGCACTCTCTCATCGAATGCACCGCATCAAGATGCACTTGGGCTCTCAGTGATAGTGAACTGGTGCAGCAAATGACGGAAATTACTGAACCCTCTGTCAAGCATTGGATGTTTACTCTTATAGAATCTCTGTCGTAGCAGAAATTCACGTTGCTTGCAGTAACTATGTGGACTATTTGGTCGGCAAGGCGGAAGGCAATACATGAAGGTATATTCCAGAGTCCACAATCCACACATGCGTTCGTAAACAGGTACGTAGCAGATTTGGAAATCGTTGGTACTAGCAATTCGCGTGCTGTCCAGGGACTGTTATCGCATGTGGCGCCTGCTGCTATACCCAAGGCTCCTCCAATGGGCTATGCAAAAATGCATGTGGACGCAGGGGTCATGTTCGAGCGTGGAGGCTCCGCTGCTGCTATCTGCAGGGATGAGCAAGGATTCTATCTTGGAAGCTCTGCATTAGTCACTTCTGGTGTATGCGATCCTACTGTTTTGGAGGCGATTGCTTGCCGTGAGGCCTTAGCTTTGGCAGAGGATCTCAACTTGCAACAGTTCATCATTGCCTCAGATCGCAAACAAGTTGTCTTGGACATTTCTAAGGGGACCAGAGGCCGGTATGGTGCTATCATTAGCGAAATGAATCTCAGTGCTACTACGTTTAATTGTAATTTTGTTTGGGAGGGTCGTGCCGTAAACTATGAGGCACATAGACTAGCTAAATTTGCTCTTTCTCAGGGTCCGGGACGCCATGTGTGGCTTGGAAATCCCCATGACCCTTCTTGTATCCCACTTCATGTGGATTTTGGTGATGAATAAATTGTTTTTCACCCCTAAAAAAACTAGTAAAAAACTACGTGTATATAACACTAGTAAAAAAGTGTATGTATATAATAAAAAGACTAAAAAATACTAGTAACATATTGATCCAATCTACAATTAATTCTAGACAACTGCAAACATGTCATCTCGTATTTTGATGCGGCTGAGGAAAAAAGAAGCTTGACAGCCCTTGAGTTTTCACTGAGAAAGCATGCCACAACGAAGGCACAACAAACAGTTATATGGTAAACCAGTGCCTGGCGACGGCGTGCTAAAATCATATATGTGTCATGGGCGATGAAAATACCACTTTTTTTCAAGTCGCAGCAAATTGCAATCATAGAAAAAAATAAGATAAGGATGTTTTTGAAAGATGGGATTGAGTTTTATGACGACCAAGACAAGTTGTCCATTGCCATAGATTTCTTCACAAGCATTTTCGGCATAACTTCTATTTCTCTCCCAACGATTGATGTTTCACAAGTTTATGAGCTAGCTGACCTGAGCATGTCAATACAGCCTTCCTCATGGGGAGAGATCGTCTCTCTTATTGACAAGCTACCAAACAACAGAAGTCCGAGCCTGATGGTTTCACAAGAGAATTTTATAAGGCCTCTAAACACACAATGAAGGATGATTTGATGTGTTTTCTACAAGACTTCTATGATCATAAGGCTGATATTCGACGAATTAACACCGCCAACATGGTGCTTCCGCCCAAGAAAGAAGCTCCAGTAAATATCAAGGATTTCAGACCAATATCGCTGGTACATAGTGTCGGTGTCAAAACCGGCAGATCTCGGGTAGGGGGTCCCGAACTGTGCGTCTAAGGATCGAAGGTAACAGGAGGCAGGGGACACAATGTTTACCCAGGTTCGGGCCCTCTCAACAGAGATAATACCCTACTTCTTGCTTGATTGACTTTGATGAGTATAGGGGTTACAAGAGTTGATCTACCTCGAGATCGTGATGGCTAAACCCTAGATGTCTAGCCTGTAGGATTATGATTGCCTCTACGGACCAAACCCTCCGGTTTATATAGACACCTGAGGGGGCTAGGGTTGTACCGAGTCGGTTTACAGAGAAAGGAATCTTCATATCCGCACGCCAAGCTTGCCTTCCACGCCAAGGAGATCCCATCCGGACACGGGGGAGAGCCTTCCATCTTGTATCTTCACGGCCCATGAGTCCGGCTCATGTCCCATAGCCCGGACGCTCGAGGACCCCCTAATCCAGGACTCCCTCAGTAGCCCCCGAACTAGTCTTCAATGACGATGTATCCGGTGCGCACATTGTCTTCGGCATTGCAAGGCGGGTTCCTCCTCCGAATATTTCAAAGCAGCTGAGCCAAAGGATTGTATTCGTCTTTTACATCTTCAGTCAAGGGTGAATTCTTCGAACAGCTCGGCTTTACATTAAATGCTATACCCTTCGGCTTCCGTGCCTCCGTCGCCTCAGCTTCCACGCGGCAAATGAATACGAAGGGTCCAAGCACTTTTTGCAAATAACCCCTTGACATCGTACGGAAGGGGCCTATTTAAGGAGATTAGATCTTAGATGCCGTTCCATACCAGACGAAAATCCTCCGATCTTGCCTCAAGAAACCACGCAATCATGGCCAGCGCTCCTAGTTCTTCCTCCCGCCCCCACGGCCCTCAAAAAGGCGATTGGGAGAGCTGCTCTGTATCCCACACCCATCTAACCAAGCTCCAGGCACAGGGTTATCTCCCCCCTGCGGATCTAGTCCCCGTTCGGGCGGGATTAACCTCTTTTACTGGCGAAGCCCTACCAGCAAATTTCCCGAATCCTTCAGAAGGGGAGCGAGTGTGCTTCGTTTCCTTTCTTTTAAGAGGTGTTGGATTTCCAATCCATCCCTTCCTCCGGGGTCTCCTGGAGTACTATGGCCTCCAACTGCACAATCTCACGCCAAGCTCCATTCTGCATATCGCGGGCTTCGTTGCTCTCTGCGAGTTTGTTCCTGGGCTGCGAGGCCCATTTCGAGCTGTGGAGGAAGCTTTTCTGCCTCGTCCCTCGTTCCCAAGAGGGATCCATATTCGAGGTGCGCGGCGCCGAAGTATGGCGCATCGCCAGGACAGGATACCTATCCGGCACTCCGAAGAAGGCATCTGAAGAGTGGCCCTCGGAGTGGTTTTATATTGAAGACGTCGTTCTTTCGGATCCGATCCGACGAGGCCTTCCTGAATTTTCCAACGCTCCGTTAAAGAAGCGCCACAGCTAGAGCCCCCGGAGCCTTGAGGAGATAGATAGTGCAGAGGTTAAGATGTTAATGGACAAGATAAAAGTACTTTCCCAATCCGGACTGTCCATAATTGAGGTCATGGCGATTTCCATAACACGAGGTGTTCAGCCACTCCAATCCAGAGGGCTCCCCATGTGGAACTTCAACGGGGAGGATGATACATCCCGCTACGGGCGCAAGGGTCCGGACAACTTTGCCGCCCTGGCCGCCATGTTGGCCGATCTTTATAAAGGAGAAAAAGAGAAATTCACTCGCCTTAAGTGCCGAGATGGCTTTTCCATGTACAACCCCCCTAGCTGGGTAAGCTTTCAATCCAGAACCTTACTCAATCTTCTTCCTGAGCTGCAACTAGTTAAGCTTAACCTAACCACCTTTAACAGGAATGGAGGAAGGCCATGTCGGGGATCTATGGCCCTGCTCCGCAACCGGAGGACCATATTCGGGACCTAGATCCCGGATTTGAGGAAGATTCAGATATATCCGTAGAGCTCAAGGAGGGGGTCTTCTATTAGGCGAGCTACGACGGCACAGAAGTGGCCATCGAGCCGATTATCCTGGCCTTTTCCCCTCTTCCCATGTAAGTACTCAAGGAGTGTTTCCTCCAAAGGAGTTTTCCTATCACGCCTCACCTACTGCACTGTCTCGTGCTTCAAAGGGGCGGCGCTCATCTTGCCATGCCGCATCAGGATCGTCCCTTAAGAGGGGGACGCCAACACAAGGCGCGTTTTCGAAGAGAAAGGCAGACGGCGATTCTTCCAAGCCTCTACCTTCATAAAAAGGTACGATATTTCAATACGTCCGTCGGCAAACATACCGAACTGTGACGTTTTCTGCTATGCCATATTTCAGGAAGAGCATTCACCGACTATATCCGGAGATACTGCCGGGCGTACGTCCACCAACCCGACCCCGGACCCTGCCTCTAGGGCTAGAGTTGATGCGGGGGCCATGCCGGATTGTCCTCTCTCCGACGATTCAGATAATGTATCCATCGCCAACTCTGAAGTGGAGAGTGCGATGAACCATCGGTGCCGGAGGGACGCTATGCGTGATCCTAACTTTACTGAAGAGGCATTCAATGCCTTCAGCTCGGCAGATGCATATATCCGACCTGCTCGGGATGGGCTTGCTGGAGCCACTTACCAGCTTTCAAAGGATATGCGGGTAAGATTATTTTGTGTATATTCAATAGTCATATGCCCATAGCCCCCGAGACTTGAAAACAGTTGAGGCAACTGATTTTAAGGATCGATATATAATCAGGTACTCATTGAGAAGAACAACATGCTATCTCGGGAGCTAGAACAGTGTCAGACCCAGCTGACTGCTCTTACCGCCGAGCTGGCGAAATCCAAGGAGGCACCAACTGGTAATGTCCTCTTCTGTCCGGGAAATACGTTCATGTGCCTGTAGTGTTTATGCTAATAAACACTGTTGTATTTTATGATAGCAGGATCGTCGGATCAGCTAGAAGAAAAGCTGAAGGCCGCACAGGCGGATAAAGAACATGCCGAAAGGCAAGAAGCCGCTGGCCAACGTGTACTTACACGGGCCAGGGACGAGAAGAACAAGCTGCAGGATGCCAACACTCAGCTCGTCGAAGAGCTGAAAGACGTGCGAGCCCAACTGGCGGATGCCCTAAAGGAGAACAGAAAGCTGAGAGGCGGCATATTCAGTATGCCTTTTAACTTACTATCGTACAGTTCGCTTATGCGAATCCTAACAAGCTTATTTCTATAGGTGTGTTGACAGGGCGGCCCGAACAAGAGGTGTCCGGATTTCAAGGCGACCTACTACAAGAGCTCTCCAAGATACATGCGCGAGCTCGGAAGGCAATGAGAAACATTGCTAAGGCTTTATGGCAAGCCGATTCTCCTCTAGGAAGTATGGAGGAACTCGTCAATTTATTCAAGGGAGCTCGGCGCCGTTTTGCACTATGGAAGATATCGGCATGCCGAGAAGGTGCTCGGGAAGCCTGGGCCATGGTAAAAACACGGTACACCAAACTTGATCTGAATCATATGGCGTGGGTTGGACCTCGTGGATCCGATGGAAAGGAAATTCCGGTCAGCCTGGTGTACGACCAAGTCAAGATGGCCACCAAGTATTCCCAACAAGATTGTGAACTAGACAAGCTGTTAGAGGGTCTAGAGGAAGAAGAAGTTTTTGAGTCCAAGTAGCAATGTACTTTCATCGACAAACTTTTCTCCAACCGAAATTGTAAAACTATTGTCATGGTAGACTTTCTGCTTCGACCTCCGAAGACCCGAGGGTTGGAGTGTTTCCGAATACTATACCGTAGGTAAACACCAAAGTATGTTCGGAAACCAGGCAGTCCAGTCATAGTTGCTTGAACAGATAAGTTGTATTCAGGGAGTTATGTTATATTACATTTAATTGTAAGAAACATCTTCCAGGGAGAATATTTCCGTTAAGGGTTCCTTTCCTTGGGCCGGCATGCTTTGTTTGTTTGCATGCCAAAGCTGTGATGCTAAAGATTACAGTGTATGTTATAGTCTAGGGGTTGTGTATTGCAACGAGGGAAATTCGTCTTTTGTCCGCTGACCACTTATCTACTATCTACTACTCTTATAAAAAACCGAGTTGGTGATGATGGTGTGCCTGCCATCTTGTAATATAGACCGTCCGATCTATATCTGACGGATAGAAAGCAAACTATGACAATTTTACAAAAGATACCCGCACCTCTCTCCACATTTACAGGTAAGGCCTTGCCTCGTTCATCCTTATCTCCCACAAGATAAGCTACTCATACAAATGCATCTTGATGTTCCGTGCAACGCATGGGCATTTTGCTAGTTCTCTTAAGAATGCTAGCTTTTGGCTTCACCCAGTCTGAGGTACATGTCCGGATAACCCGGTTGTAACAATCGCAGAGGTGCTCCCTTTATGCCCTAGCCGAACAAGCGGGAACGTAGGGCATAAGCACAGGAGCCAGGCAACCCAGCTTGGCAAAATCTTAAGTCATAAAAGGTGCATATAATAGAGAAGGAAAGACATATATGAGTAGACGACATATATAGCGTGAGCTTGATGCTCGAAAAATAAGAATACGCTTCTTGTAAAAAGAAGCCCCCAGGTATTGTGGGGTATGTACATTTAAGGATGTAGACCCTCAGGTGTGCGGTTTATCTGAACACGAGCTAAAAGGGGGTATATGTGAGGAATTTAGGCATAGAATCTTCGGAGCCTTGTAGCGTTCCATGGGTTTGGCTCCAGCAATTATCTGAAGCATTGCGAAGGCGATAGGCTCCTCCAGTGAGAACTTCATCTATAATGAAGGGACCCTCCCATTTGGGCTTGAGCTTGTCCTTTTTCTTCTCTGGTAGGCGTAGAACGAGTTCACCAACGTTGTAAGTCTTTGCCTGTACTTCCCTGCTTTGATATCGCCGAGCCTGCTGTTGATAGAATGCGGAACGGGCCTTCGCACATCGCGCTCCTCCTCCAGGCCGTCCAAGTCGTCCTGCCGATCGAGCTCGGCTTCTCTCTCTTCATACATGCGCACGCGGGGTGAGTCGTGAATAATGTCACAAGGCAAGACTGCCTCCGCACCGTACACCATGAAAAAGGGTGTATATCCAGTCGTGCGATTGGGCGTGGTCCGCAGCCCCCAGAGTATGGAATCAAGTTCCTCGACCCAGTGTTTGGCCGATTCTTGCAGAGATCGCACTAGTCTGGGTTTGATGCCGCTCATGATCATGCCGTTAGCCCGTTCGACCTGACCGTTTGTCTGAGGGTGATATATGGAGGCGTAATCGATCTTGATGCCCAAATTGGCGCACCAAGTTTTCACCTCATCGGCTGTAAAATTAGAGCCGTTGTCAGTAATAATACTGTGTGGGACACCATAACGGTGTACGACGCCGGATATAAAGTCTATCAGCGGTCCGACTTCAGCCGTTTTAACTGGTTTGGCTTCTATCCACTTAGTGAACTTGTCGACCATAACCAATAAGTATTTCTCCTTATGGCTTCCCCCTTTAAGAGGTCCAACCATGTCCAGCCCCCAGACCGCAAAGGGCCAGGTGATGTCATCGTCGCAGCAGTCTTTTATCTTGTTTTTAATAAGGACGAATCTGGCCCAAAAATGATGGACTGTTTCCTGAGGCTGCTGCCGCACATATATTAGGTCGCATATGTTCGGTGGACCGGAATTGCTTGGGGAATATTGTCTGTGGTGGGTGGGCGGGCTTAAATTCGTGCTCTGGCCCATTGTGGAATCTAGAGTTTGATGAATTTCCGAGGTCACCAGCTCGGGCTCCAGAGTGTCCGGTGAGTTTTCGGACTTAACGTCCGGTCCTATGTTCGGAGAACAGGGAGTGTCCTCCCAGAGAAGGGTGTCCGGCCCTCCGGGCTCGGAAACCTGAACATAGCTCGTTCTCAGCGTAGGAGAAGAGTTATTGTTGGCCTGTTCCACCACAACTTCTACTAGATGGGTGATCGGCGGAGATTTAATTTCTCTCTGATCGGGTTTAAGCCCAATCGATCATAGTCAGTTGCGACTCCCAAGGCGGCGATGCGATCTAGCAGCTCATTCAAAGACGCTACGTCTGCCGGGTCCATCTTTTCGGAGTATTCGGGGCCGACACGGAGACGATTTTTGGCGGCTTGGGGGGCCGCTTTTGGCTTAACGGCCAAACGGGCACCCATGGTGAAGCTGCCCAGCCGGAGGGCCTGCCCCTGAATCTAGGGCTCCTCCAGAAGTTATGTTGTCGTTGATGACAAGGCGAGCCATCAATCCTTCTATTGACGACACATAGGAACTCTCAATGAAAGCACCAATGTCGGTGTCAAAACCGGCAGATCTCGGGTAGGGGGTCTGTCGGTGTCAAAACTGGCAGATCTCGGGTAGGGGGTCCCGAACTGTGCGTCTAAGGTTGATGGTAACAGGAGACGGGGGACACAATGTTTACCCAGGTTTGGGCCCTCTCTATGGAGGTAATACCCTACTTCCTGCTTGATTGATCTTGATGAGTATGAGTATTACAAGAGTTGATCTACCTCAAGATCGTAATGGCTAAAACCCTAAAAGTCTAGCCTGTATGATATGATTATCCTTATCCCTACGGACTAAACCCTCTGGTTTAAATAGACACCAAAGGGGACTAGGGTTGTACAAAAGTCAGTTACAGAGAAAGGAATCTTTATATCAGGGCGCCAAGCTTGCGTTCTACGCCAAGGAGAGTCCCATCCAGAGGCGGAGCCAGGATTTCACGAAGCCTAGGGCTAAAACTAAGCGGCTATAAATTAATACGCTAAAGAACACTAACTAGAAAAAGAATTCCTCAAAAAAGGACAAATACCACACATCTTCGATTTTCATTTTTTTCTTCTATTAACAAATACTACCTACCAAAACTTCTAATTCCAAAATATTAGACATCTAGGCTAGTAATTTACCAAAACGTCTAATATTTTGGAATGAAGGTAGTAAAATGAAACAAAAGTTGACTAATGTAATTTAGTTTAATATCATCAATTCGTTGATTTTGTCTGATAAAAAAGAACTAGGGACAATTAGTTGATACGAAAAACAAGAGATTACCTAATTTACCCGTCCAACCAGTCGCGGAGATGGAGTAGAACAGGAGAAGAAATAGGAAGGCTGCTCCTCCTATCAATAAATAAATAAATAGGAGGGCTGCCCCTATGATGCGAGATGATCCAAGATCCTAAGCTAGATGATCTGGAGAGTAGTAGGTGTTGGGGAACGTAGTAATTTCAAAAAAATTCCTACGCACACGCAAGATCATGGTGATGCATAGAAACGAGAGGGGAGAGTGTTGTCCACGTACCTTCGTAGACCGAAAGCGGAAGCGTTATCACAACGCGGTTGATGTAGTCGTACGTCTTCACGATCCGACCGATCAAGTACCGAACGCACGGCACCTCCGAGTTCAGCACACGTTCAGCTCGATGACGTCCCTCGAACTCCGATCCAGCCGAGTGTTGAGGCAGAGTTTCGTCAGCACGACGGCGTGGTGACGATGATGATGTTCTACCGACGCAGGGCTTCGCCTAAGGTCCGCAACAATATTATCGAGGTGTAATTTGGTGGAGGGGGGCACCGCACATGGCTAAAAGATCGTAGATCATTTGTGTGTCCAGAGGTGCCCCCCTGCCCCCGTATATAAAGGAGCAAGGGGGGAGGCCGGCTGGCCCTTGGGGCGCGCCAAAGAGGGGGGGGAGTCCTCCTCCTAGTAGGAGTAGGACTCCCCTTTCCTAGTCCAACTAGGAAGAGAGAAGGGGGAAGGAAAGAGAGGGAGAGGGAGAGGGAAAGAGGGGCCGCGCCCCCCTCCCCTAGTCCAATTCGGACTCCCCATGGGAGGGGACGCGCCACCTCCTGGGCTGCTGCCCTCTCTCTCCCCTCATGCCCACTAAGGCCCAATACTTCCCCGGGGGGTTCCGGTAACCCCTCCGGCACTCCGGTTTTATCCGAAACTTCTCCGGAACACTTCCGGTGTCCGAATATAGTCGTCCAATATATCAATCTTTATGACTCGACCATTTCGAGACTCCTTGTCATGTCCGTGATCACATCCGGGACTCCGAACAACCTTCGGTACATCAAAACATATAAACTCATAATATAACTGTCATCGTAACTTTAAGCGTGCGGACCCTACGGGTTCGAGAACTATGTAGACATGACCGAGACACCTCTCCGGTCAATAACCAATAGTGGAACCTGGATGCTCATATTGGTTCCCACATATTCTATGAAGATCTTTATCGGTCAGACCGCATAACAACATACGTTGTTCCCTTTGTCATCGGTATGTTACTTGCCCGAGATTCGATCGTCGGTATCTCGATACCTAGTTCAATCTCGTTACCGGCAAGTCTCTTTACTCGTTCCGTAATACATCATCCCACAACTAACTCATTAGTCACAATGCTTGCAAGGCTTATAGTGATGTGCATTACCGAGTGGGCCCAGAGATACCTCTCCGACAATCGGAGTGACAAATCCTAATCTCGAAATACGCCAACCCAACAAGTACCTTTGGAGACACCTGTAGAGCACCTTTATAATCACCCAGTTACGTTGTGACGTTTGGTAGCACACAAAGTGTTCCTCCAGTAAACGGGAGTTGCATAATCTCATAGTCATAGGAACATGTATAAGTCATGAAGAAAGCAATAGCAACATACTAAACGATCGAGTGCTAAGCTAACGGAATGGGTCAAGTCAATCACGTCATTATCCTAATGAGGTGGCCCCGTTAATCAAATGACAACTCATGTCTATGGCTAGGAAACATAACCATCTTTGATTAACGAGCTAGTCAAGTAGAGGCATACTAGTGACACTCTGTTTGTCTATGTATTCACACATGTATTATGTTTCCGGTTAATACAATTCTAGCATGAATAATAAACATTTATCATGATATAAGGAAATAAATAATACTTTATTATTGCCTCTAGGGCATATTTCCTTCAGTCTCCCACTTGCACTAGAGTTAATAATCTAGATTACATAGTAATGATCCTTACACCCATGGAGTCTTGGTGCTGATCATGTTTTGCTCATGGAAGAGGCTTAGTCAACGGGTCTGCAACATTCAGATCCGTATGTATCTTGCAAATTTCTATGTCTCCCACCTGGACTAAATCCCGGATGGAATTGAAGCGTCTTTTGATGTGCTTGGTTCTCTTGTGAAATCTGGATTCCTTTGCTAAGGCAATTGCACCACTATTGTCACAAAAGATTTTCATTGGTCCCGATGCACTAGGTATGACACCTAGATCGGATATGAACTCCTTCATCCAGACTCCTTCATTTGCTGCTTCCGAAGCAGCTATGTACTCCGCTTCACACGTAGATCCCGCCACGACACTTTGCTTAGAACTGCACCAACTGACAGCTCCACCGTTCAATGTAAATACGTATCCGGTTTGCGATTTAGAATCGTCCGGATCAGTGTCAAAGCTTGCATCAACGTAACCATTTACGACGAGCTCTTTGTCACCTCCATAAACGAGAAACATATCCTTAGTCCTTTTCAGGTATTTCAGGATGTTCTTGACCGCTGTCCAGTGATCCACTCCTGGATTACTTTGGTACCTCCCTGCTAAACTTATAGCAAGGCACACATCAGGTCTGGTACACAACATTGCATACATGATAGAGCCTATGGCTGAAGCATAGGGAACATCTTTCATCTTCTCTCTATCTTCTGCAGTGGTCGGGCATTGAGTCTTACTCAATCTCACACCTTGTAGTACAGGCAAGAACCCTTTCTTTGCTTGATTCATTTTGAACTTCTTCAAAACTTTGTCAAGGTATGTGCTTTGTGAAAGTCCAATTAAGTCTCTTGATCTATCTCTATAGATCTTAATGCCTGATATATATGCAGCTTCACCGAGGTCTTTCATTGAAAAACTCTTACTCAAGTATCCCTTTATGCTATCCAGAAATTCTATATCATTTCCAATCAGCAATATGTCATCCACATATAATATCAGAAATGCTACTGAGCTCCCATTCACTTTCTTGTAAATACAGGCTTCTCCAAAAGTCTGTATAAAACCAAATGCTTTGATCACACTATCAAAGCGTTTATTCCCACTCCGAGAGGCTTGCACCAGTCCATAAATGGATCGCTGGAGCTTGCATACTTTGTTAGCTCCCTTTGGATCGACAAAACCTTCCGGTTGCATCATATACAACTCTTCTTCCAGAAATCCATTCAGGAATGCAGTTTTGACATCCATTTGCCAAATTTCATAATCATAAAATGCGGTAATTGCTAACATGATTCGGACAGACTTAAGCATCGCTACGGGTGAGAAGGTCTCATCGTAGTCAATCCCTTGAACTTGTCGAAAACCTTTCGCAACAAGTCGAGCTTTATAGACAGTAACATTACCATCAGCGTCAGTCTTCTTCTTGAAGATCCATTTATTTTCAATGGCTTGCCGACCATCGGGCAAGTCAACCAAAGTCCATACTTTGTTCTCATACATGGATCCCATCTCGGATTTCATGGCTTCAAGCCATTTTGCGGAATCTGGGCTCACCATCGCTTCTTCATAGTTCGTAGGTTCGTCGTGGTCTAGTAACATAACCTCCAGAACAGGATTACCGTACCACTCTGGTGCGGATCTTGATCTAGTTGACGTACGAGGTTCAGTAATAACTTGATCTGAAGTTTCATGATCATTATCATTAACTTCCTCAGTAATTGGTGTAGGTGTCGCAGAAACTGATTTCTGTGATGATCTACTTTCCAATAAGGGAGCAGGTACAGTTACCTCATCAAGTTCTACTTTCCTCCCACTCACTTCTTTCGAGAGAAACTCCTTCTCTAGAAAGGATCCATTCTTAGCAATGAATATCTTGCCTTCGGATCTGTGATAGAAGGTGTACCCAACAGTCTCCTTTGGGTATCCTATGAAGACACATTTCTCCGATTTAGGTTCGAGCTTATCAGGTTGAAGTTTCTTCACATAAGCATCGCAACCCCAAACTTTAAGATACGACAACTTTGTTTTCTTGCCAAACCATAGTTCATAAGGCGTCGTCTCAACGGATTTTGATGGTGTCCTATTTAGAGTGAATGCAGCCGTCTCTAAAGCATAACCCCAAAACGATAGCGGTAGATCAGTAAGAGACATCATAGATCGCACCATATCTAGTAAAGTACGATTACGACGTTCGGACACACCATTACATTGTGGTGTTCCGGGTGGCGTGAGTTGCGAAACTATTCCGCATTGTTTCAAATGAAGACCAAACTCATAACTCAAATATTCTCCTCCACGATCAGATCGTAGAAATTTTATTTTCTTGTTACGATGATTTTCAACTTCACTCTGAAATTCTTTGAACTTTTCAAATGTTTCAGACTTATGTTTCATTAAGTAGATATACCCATATCTGCTCAAATCATCTGTGAAGGTGAGAAAATAACGATATCCACCACGAGCCTCAATATTCATCGGACCACATACATCTGTATGTATGATTTCCAATAAATCTGTTGCTCTCTCCATAGTTCCAGAGAACGGTGTTTTGGTCATCTTGCCCATGAGGCACGGTTCGCAAGTACCAAGTGATTCCAAAAGTCCATCAGTATGGAGTTTCTTCATGCGCTTTACACCGATATGACCCAAACGGCAGTGCCACAAATAAGTTGCATTGTCATTATCAACTCTGCATCTTTTGGCTTCGACATTATGAATATGTGTATCACGACTATCGAGATTCATTAAAAATAGACCACTCTTCAAGGGTGCATGACCATAAAATATATTATTCATATAAATAGAACAACCATAATTCTCTGATTTAAATGAATAACCGTCTCGCATCAAACAAGATCCAGATATAATGTTCATGCTCAACGCTGGCACCAAATAACAATTATTTAGGTCTAATACTAATCCCGAAGGTAGATGTAGAGGTAGCGTGCCGACGGCGATCACATCGACTTTGGAACCATTTCCCACGCGCATCGTCACCTCGTCCTTAGCCAATCTTCGCTTAATCCGTAGCCCCTGTTTCGAGTTGCAAATATTAGCAACAGAACCAGTATCAAATACCCAGGTGCTACTGCGAGCATTAGTAAGGTACACATCAATAACATGTATATCACATATACCTTTGTTAACCTTGCCATCCTTCTTATCCGCCAAATACTTGGGGCAGTTCCGCTTCCAGTGACCAGTCTGCTTGCAGTAGAAGCACTCAGTTTCAGGCTTAGGTCCAGACTTGGATTTCTTCTCCTAAACAGCAACTTGCTTGCTGTTCTTCTTGAAGTTCCCCTTCTTCTTCCCTTTGCCCTTTTTCTTGAAACTAGTGGTTTTACTGACCATCAACACTTGATGCTCCTTTTTGATTTCTACCTCCGCTGCCTTTAGCATTGCGAAGAGCTCGGGAATTGTCTTATCCATCCCTTGCATGTTATAGTTCATCACGAAGCTCTTGTAGCTTGGTGGCAGTGATTGAAGAATTCTGTCAATGACGCTATCATCCGGAAGATTAACTCCCAGTTGAATCAAGTGATTATTATACCCAGACATTTTGAGTATATGCTCACTGACAGAACTATTCTCTTCCATCTTGTAGCTGTAGAACTTATTGGAGACTTCATATCTCTCAATCCGGGCATTTGCTTGAAATATTAACTTCAACTCCTGGAACATCTCATATGCTCCATGACGTTCAAAACATCGTTGAAGACCCGGTTCTAAGCCGTAAAGCATGGCACACTGAACTGTCGAGTAGTCATCAGCTTTGCTCTGCCAGACGTTCATAACTTCTGGTGTTGCTCTTGCAGGAGGCCTGGCACCTAGCGGTGCTTCCAGGACGTAATTCTTCTGTGCAGCAATGAGGATAATCCTCAAGTTACGGACCCAGTCCGTGTAATTGCTACCATCATCTTTCAACTTTGCTTTCTCAAGGAACGCATTAAAATTCAACGGAACAACAACACGGGCCATTTATCTACAATTAACATAGACAAGCAAGATACTATCAGGTACTAAGTTCATGATAAATTCAAGTTCAATTAATCATATTACTTAAGAACTCCCACTTAGATAGACATCCCTCTAATCATCTAAGTGATTAGGTGATCCAAATCAACTAAACCATGTCCGATCATCACGTGAGATGGAGTAGTTTCAATGGTGAACATCACTATGTTGATCATATCTACCATATGATTCACGCTCGACCTTTCGGTCTCCGTGTTCCGAGGCCATATCTGCATATGCTAGGCTCATCAAGTTTAACCTGAGTATTCCGCGTGTGCAACTGTTTTGCACCCGTTGTATTTGAACGTAGAGCCTATCACACCCGATCATCACGTGGTGTCTCAGCACGAAGAACTTTCGCAACGGTGCATACTCAGGGAGAACACTTTTTTCTTGAAATTTTAGTGAGAGATCATCTTATAATGCTACCGTCAATCAAAGCAAGATAAGATGCATAAAAGATTAACATCACATGCAATCAATATAAGTGATATGATATGGCCATCATCATCTTGTGCTTGTGATCTCCATCTCCGAAGCACCGTCATGATCACCATCGTCACCGGCGCGACACCTTGATCTCCATCGTAGTATCGTTGTCGTCTCGCCAACTTATTGCTTTTACGACTATCGCTACCGCTTAGTGATAAAGTAAAACAATTACATGGTGATTGCATTGCATACAATAAAGCGACAACCATATGGCTCCTGCCAGTTGCCGATAACTCGGTTACAAAACATGATCATCTCATACAATAAAATATAGCATCATGTCTTGACCATATCACATCACAACATGCCCTGCAAAAACAAGTTAGACGTCCTCTACTTTGTTGTTGCAAGTTTTACGTGGCTGCTATGGGCTTAGCAAGAACCGTTCTTACGCATCAAAACCACAACGATAGTTTGTCAAGTTGGTGTTGTTTTAACCTTCGCAAGGACCGGGCGTAGCCACACTCGGTTCAACTAAAGTGAGAGAGACAGACACCCGCCAGTCACCTTTAAGCAACGAGTGCTCACAACGGTGAAACCAGTCTCGCGTAAGCGTACGCGTAATGTCGGTCCGGGCCGCTTCATCTAACAATACCGCTAAGCCAAAGTATGACATGCTGGTAAGCAGTATGAGTTATATCGCCCCCAACTCACTTGTGTTCTACTCGTGCATAGGATCAACGCATAAAACCAGGCTCGGATGTCACTGTTGGGGAACGTAGTAATTTCAAAAAAATTCCTACGCACACGCAAGATCATGGTGATGCATAGAAACGAGAGGGGAGAGTGTTGTCCACGTACCCTCGTAGACCGAAAGCGGAAGCGTTATCACAACGCGGTTGATGTAGTCGTACGTCTTCACGATCCGACCGATCAAGTACCGAACGCACGGCACCTCCGAGTTCAGCACACGTTCAGCTCGATGACGTCCCTCGAACTCCGATCCAGCCGACTGTTGAGGGAGAGTTTCGTCAGCACGACGGCGTGGTGACGATGATGATGTTCTACCGACGCAGGGCTTCGCCTAAGGTCCACAACGATATTATCGAGGTGTAATTTGGTGGAGGGGGGCACCGCACACGGCTAAAAGATCGTAGATCAATTGTGTGTCCAGAGGTGCCCCCCGGCCCCTGT
>NC_057796.1:87751422-87863120 GCF_018294505.1 Triticum aestivum | reverse complement strand
CCTGTATATAAAGGAGCAAGGGGGGAGGCCGGCTGGCCCTTGGGGCGCGCCAAAGAGGGGGGGGGGGAGTCCTCCTCCTAGTAGGAGTAGGACTCCCCTTTCCTAGTCCAACTAGGAAGAGAGAAGGGGGAAGGAAAGAGAGGGAGAGGGAGAGGGAAAGAGGGGCCGCGCCCCCCTCCCCTAGTCCAATTCGGACTCCCCATGGGAGGGGGCACGCCACCTCCTGGGCTGCTGCTGCCCTCTCTCTCCCCTCATGCCCACTAAGGCCCAATACTTCCCCGGGGGGTTCCGGTAACCCCTCCGGCACTCCGGTTTTATCCGAAACTTCTCCGGAACACTTCCGGTGTCCGAATATAGTCGTCCAATATATCAATCTTTATGTCTCGACCATTTCGAGACTCCTCGTCATGTCCGTGATCACATCCGGGACTCCGAACAAACTTCGGTACATCAAAACATATAAGCTCATAATATAACTGTCATCGTAACTTTAAGCGTGCGGACCCTACAGGTTCGAGAACTATGTAGACATGACCGAGACACCTCTCCGGTCAATAACCAATAGCGGAACCTGGATGCTCATATTGGTTCCCACATATTCTACGAAGATCTTTATCGGTCAGACCGCATAACAACATACGTTGTTCCCTTTGTCATCGGTATGTTACTTGCCCGAGATTCGATCGTCGGTATCTCGATACCTAGTTCAATCTCGTTACCGGCAAGTCTCTTTACTCGTTCCGTAATACATCATCCCGCAACTAACTCATTAGTCACAATGCTTGCAAGGCTTATAGTGATGTGCATTACCGAGTGGGCCCAGAGATACCTCTCCGACAATCGGAGTGACAAATCCTAATCTCGAAATACGCCAACCCAACAAGTACCTTTGGAGACACCTGTAGAGCACCTTTATAATCACCCAGTTACGTTGTGACGTTTGGTAGCACACAAAGTGTTCCTCCAGTAAACGGGAGTTGCATAATCTCATAGTCATAGGAACATGTATAAGTCATGAAGAAAGCAATAGCAACATACTAAACGATCGAGTGCTACGCTAACGGAATGGGTCAAGTCAATCACGTCATTCTCCTAATGAGGTGATCCCGTTAATCAAATGACAACTCATGTCTATGGCTAGGAAACATAACCATCTTTGATTAACGAGCTAGTCAAGTAGAGGCATACTAGTGACACTCTGTTTGTCTATGTATTCACACATGTATTATGTTTCCGGTTAATACAATTCTAGCATGAATAATAAACATTTATCATGATATAAGGAAATAAATAATACTTTATTATTGCCTCTAGGGCATATTTCCTTCAGTAGGTCCAGATGCCCGATCTATCGAGCAGGGAAATGCGTGGGGCGGCGCAGGAACGTTTCTGATCGACCGGGGCATCAGGCGAGGGATTTAAACGCTAGCGATTTTTCCCTAAAAAGGAAGACACTAGCGATTGATTCCTTTGGCGATTCCTGCATCCTCGGAGCTCGGTGGGCTGCGAAGCTATGTGGGCCTTTTGTTTTACGAGAAATAGAAGCTATGTGGGCTGAGGCATGGGGCTGGGTGAGCACGCCTATGGCTGGGCCTGTATAGGGCTACAAATCTGACCAAACTTCCTATTAGATGTACATCACTAGTTGGGCCACGCCTGGGGCTATAGCCCCAGCTGCCCTAGGCCCAATTCCGCCCCTGGTCCCATCCGGAGACGGGAGAGAGTCTTCGGTCTTGTATCTTCACAGCCCATCAGTCCGGCCCATGTACCATAGTCCGGACGCCCGAGGACCCCTTAATCTAGGACTCCCTCAGTAGCCCCTGAACCAGGCTTCAATGACGATGTGTCCGGCGCGCAGATTGTCTTCGGCATTGCAAGGCGGGTTCCTTCTCCAAACACTCCAACAAAGTCTTCGAACACAAGAATCGTGTCCGGTTCTGCAAAACAAAATACCACACACCACCGCAGAGAGTATAATATTTCACGGGTCCAATCTGCTGACAACTTTTTGTAGCGTGATATTTCACCACCCGGTTATTATTTCGAACCGTTTTTAGCCCGTCGCTCCATGTTTCGAGACGCGGTTTTATTGGCACATCTTGTCGAAGCAGAGATCTTGTCCCCTTATTGCGGGATTCTCATCAATACGGGCATGGGTAACCCAACCGTCCTATTGGCATGATCCCTTGAGAATAGGCAAGTTTTAAGGCCCACGAGGAGGTGTTTGATATTCATCGCCTTTATAAAGGGGCATAGACCCATCTTTCTCCTCTACGCCAAACCTTTCCAACCTCGAGTTCCAGCACCCAAGGTTCAATTCAATTGCCCCGAGCCTCCAAGTCATGTCCGGACCCAGCCTTCATGGTCGGTGGGTGGCCTCCTCTATCACAGAGGAGGACGTCGCGAAGCTTCGGGCGGCAAGATACCTGACCGCGGAAATCCCCCACAGGCTTCCTGCTCAAGGGCAGGTTATTCCTACTCCCAGATCCGGCGAGAGGGTCGTATTCATCTCCCACTTCCTCCGGGGGCTAGGGTTCTGATACGTCCATTTTGCATCATGCTTTTACATCAATATTTATTGCATTATGGGCTGTTATTACATGTTATGTCACAATACTTATGCCTTTTCTCTCTTATTTTACAAGGTTTACATGAAGAGGGAGAATGCCGACAGCTGGAAATCTGGGCTGGAAAAGGAGCAAATATTAGAGACCTATTCTGCACAACTCCAAAAGTCCTGAAACTTCACGAAGGCACGTTTTGGAATTAGTAAAAAATACTGGCGAAAGAATCCACCAGAGGGGGCCCACACCCTGGCCACGAGGGTGGGGGGCACGCCCTACCCCCCTGGGTGCACCCCATGCCTCGTGGGCCCCCTAGCAGGCCTCTGGTGCCCATCTTCTGCTATATGAAGTCTTTTACCCTGGAAAAAATCATAAGCAAGCTTTCGGGATGAAACCCCGCCGCCACGAGGTGGAACCTTGGCGGAACCAATCTAGGGCTCCGACGGAGCTGTTCTGCTGGGGAAACATCCCTCCGGGAGGGGAAATCATCGCCATCGTCATCACCAACGATCCTCTCATCGGGAGGGGGTCAATCTCCATCAACATCTTCACCAGCACCATCTCCTCTAAAACCCTAGTTCATCTCTTGTATCCAATCTTTGTCCCAAAACCTCAGATTGGTACGTGTGGGTTGCTAGTAGTGTTGATTACTCCTTGTAGTTGATGCTAGTTGGTTTATTTGGTGGAAGATCATATGTTCAGATCCTTTATGCATATTAATACCCCTCTGATTATGAACATGAATATGATTTGTGAGTAGTTACATTTGTTCCTGAGGACATGGGAGAAGTCTTGCTATAAGTAGTCATGTGAATTTGGTATTCGTTCGATATTTTGATGAGATGTATGTTGTCTCTCCTCTAGTGGTGTTATGTGAACGTCGACTACATGACACTTCACCATTATTTGGGCCTAGAGGAAGGCATTGGGAAGTAATAAGTAGATGATGGGTTGCTAGAGTGACAGAAGCTTAAACCCTAGTTTATGCGTTGCTTCGTAAGGGGCTGATTTGGATCCATATGTTTCATGCTATGGTTAGGTTTACCTTAATACTTCTTTTGTAGTTGCGGATGCTTGCAATAAAGGTTAATCATAAGTGGGATGCTTGTCCAAGGAAGGGCAGCACCCAAGCACCGGTCCACCCACATATCAAATTATCAAAGTAACGAACATGAATCATATGAACATGATGAAAACTAGCTTGACGATAATTCCCGTGTGTCCTCGGGAGTGTTTTCCTTCATATAAGAGTTTGTCCAGGCTTGTCCTTTGCTACAAAAAGGATTGGGCCATCTGGCTGCACCTTATTTACTTTGATTACTTGTTACTCGTTACAAATTATCTTATCACAAAACTATCTGTTACCGATAATTTCAGTGCTTGCAGAGAATACCTTACTGAAAACCGCTTGTCATTTCCTTCTGCTCCTCGTTGGGTTTGACACTCTTACTTATCAAAACGACTACGATAGATATCCTATACTTGTGGGTCATCAAGACTCTTTTCTTGCGCCGTTGCCGGGGAGTGAAGCGCCTTTGGTAGGTGGAATTTGGTAAGGAAAAATTTATATAGTGTGCTGAAATTTACGGTCACTTGTTACTATGGAACATAATCCTTTGAGGGGCTTGTTCGGGGTATCTTCACCCCGACCAGTAGAGCAAAGATTTGCTCCTCAACCTACTAAAAATGTTTACTTTGAAATTCCTTCGGGTATGATAGAGAAACTGCTAGCTAATCCTTTTATAGGAGATGGAACATTACAACCGATTTGCACCTAATCTATGTGGATGAAGTTTGTGGATTATTTAAGCTTGCAGGTATGCCTGAGGATGTTATCAAGAAGAAGGTCTTCCCTTTATCTTTGAAGGGAAAGGCATTGACATGGTTTAGTCTATGTGATGATATGGGATCATGGAACTACAACCGATTGAAATCGGAATTTCATCAGAAGTTTTATCCTATGCATCTTGTTCATCGTGATCGTAATTATATATATAATTTTTGGCCTCGCGAAGGAGAAAGCATCGCTCAAGCTTGGGGGAGGCTTAAGTCAATGTTATATTCATGCCCCAATCATGAGCTCTCAAGAGAAATTTTTATTCAAAATTTCTATGCCCGGCTTTCTCTCAACAATCGCTCCATGCTCGATACTTCTTGTACTGGATCTTTTATGATGAAGACTATTGAATTCAAATGGGATTTATTGGAAAGAATCAAATGCAACTCTGAAGATTGGGACCTCGACGAAGGTAAGGAGTCAGGTATAACACCTAAGTTTGATTGTGTTAAATCCTTTATGGATACCGATGTTTTTCGTGAATTTAGCACTAAATATGGACTTGACTCTGAGATAGTAGCTTCTTTCTGTGAATCCTTTGCTACTCATGTTGATCTCCCTAAGGAGAAGTGGTTTAAATATAATCCTCCCATTGAACTAAAAGTAGTTGCACCTATTAAAGTTGAAGAAAAGACTATCACTTATAATGTTGATCCTATTATTCCTACCGCTTATATTGAGAAACCACCTTTCCCTATTAGAATAAAGGATCATGCTAAAGCTTCAATTGTGGTTCGTAAGAGTAATACTAGAACACCTAGACCCCATGAGCAAATTAAAGTTGAACCTAGTAATGCTATGGTTAAAGACTCTTGGCTGATAATATTGATGGGCATGTTATTTACTTCTGTGATGAAGCTGCTAGAATCGCTAGACCTGATACTAAAAATAAACATAGACCTGTTGTAGGCAAGCCTGTTATTTCTGTTAAAATAGGAGATCATTGCTATCATGGCTTATGTGATATGGGTGCTAGTGCAAGTGCAATACCACATTCCTTATACAAAGAAATTATGCATGATATTGCACCTGATGAAATAGAGGAAATTGATGTTACAATTAAGCTTGCCAATAGGGACACTATTTCACCAGTTGGGATTGTTAGAGATGTTGAAGTCTTGTGTGGGAAAGTTAAATATCCTGCTGATTTTCTTGTTCTTGGTTTCCCAAAAGGTAGCTTTTGTCTCATCATATTTGGTAGACCCTTCTTGAATACTGTTAATGCTAGGATAGATTGCAAAAAGGATGTTGTTACTATTGGTTTGGGGGATATGTCTCATGAGTTTAATTTTGCTAAATTTCGTAGACAACCCCATGATAAAGAATTGCCTAGTAAAGATGAAATTATTGGTCTTGCTTCTATTGCCGTGCCTCCTAATGATCCTTTAGAACAATATTTGCTTGACCATGAAAATGATATGTTTATGAATGAAAGAAGGGAAATAGATGAAGTATTCTTTAAACAGGGACCTATTTTGAAACACAACTTGCCTGTTGAAATCCTAGGGGATCCTCCTCCACCCAAGGCTGATCCCGTGTTTGAGCTTAAACCATTACCTGATACTCTTAAATATGCTTATCTTGATGAAAATAAGATATATCCTGTTATTATTAGTGCTAACCTTTTAGAGCATGAAGAAAAGAAATTATTGAAAACTCTGAAGAAGCACCGTGCTGCTATTGGATATACTCTTGATGATCTTAAGGGCATTAGTCCCACTCTATGCCAACACAAAATAAAACTGGAGAAAGATGCTAAACCGGTTGTTGATCACCAACGACGGTTAAATCCTAAGATGAAAGAAGTGGTAAGAAAAGAAATACTAAAGCTTCTGGAAGCAGGTATAATTTATCCCGTTGCTGATAGTCAGTGGGTAAGTCCTGTCCATTGTGTCCCTAAGAAGGGAGGTATTACTGTTGTTCCTAATGATAAAGATGAATTGATCCCACAAAGAATTATACAGGTTATAGAAGGGTACTTGATTTCTGCAAATTAAATAAAGCTACTAAAAAGGATCATTACCCTTTACCTTTTATTGATCAAATGCTAGAAAGATTATCCAAACATACACATTTTTGCTTTCTAGATGGTTATTCTGGTTTCTCTCAAATACCTGTGTCAAAAGAGGATCAGGAAAAGACCACTTTTACTTGCCCTTTCGGTACCTTTGCTTATAGACGTATGCCTTTTGGTTTATGCAATGCACCTGCTGCCCTTCAAAGATGTATGACTGCTGTATTCTCTGACTTTTGTGAAAAGATTGTTGAGGTTTTCATGGATGATTTCTCCGTATATGGAACTTCTTTTGATGATTGCTTAAGCAACCTTGATCGAGTTTTGCACAGATGTGAAGAAACTAATCTTGTCTTGAATTGGGAGAAGTGCCACTTTATGGCTAATGAAGGTATTGTCTTGGGGTATAAAATTTCTGAAAGAGGTATTGAAGTTGATAAAGCTAAAGTCGATGCTATTGAAAAGATGCCATGTCCCAAGGACATTAAAGGTATAGGAAGTTTCCTTTGTCATGCCGGTTTTTATAGGAGGTTCATTAAGGACTTCTCTAAAATTTCAAGGCCTCTGACTAATCTCTTACAAAAAGATGTTCCTTTTGTCTTTGATGATGATTGTGTAGAAGCATTTGATATACTTAAGAAAGGCTTGATTTCTGCACCTATTGTTCAGCCTCCTGATTGGAATTTACCCTTTGAAATTATGTGCGATGCTAGTGATTATGCTGTAGGTGCTGTTCTAGGACAAAGGGTTGATAAGAAATTAAATGTTATTCAATATGCTAGTAAAACTCTAGACAGAACCCAAAGAAATTATGCTACTACTGAAAAAGAATTTTTAGCAGTTGTATTTCCTTGTGATAAGTTCAGACCTTATATTGTTGATTCTAAAGTAACTGTTCACACCGATCATGCTGCTATTAAATATCTTATGGAAATAAAGATGCTAAACCTAAACTTATTAGATGGGTTCTCTTGCTACAAGAATTTGATTTGCATATTATTGATAGAAAGGGAGCTGAGAACCCCGTTGCAGACAACTTGTCTAGGTTAGAGAATGTTCTTGATGACCCACTACCTATTGATGATAGCTTCCCTGATGAACAATTAGCCGTCATAAATGCTTCTCGTACTGCTCCATGGTATGCTGATTATGCTAATTATATTGTTGCTAAATTTATACCACCTAGTTTCACATACCAGCAAAAGAAAAAGTTTCTCTATGATTTAAGACATTACTTCTGGGATGACCCACACCTTTATAAAGAAGGAGTATATGGTGTTATTAGACGTTGTGTACCTGAGCATGAACAGGAACAGATCCTACTCAAGTGTCACTCCGAAGCTTATGGAGACACCACGCTGGAGACAGAACTGCGCATAAGGTATTGCAATCCAGTTTTTATTGGCCTACTCTCTTCAAAGATGCCCATAAGTTTGTCTTGTCTTGTGACGAATGTCAAAGAATTGGTAATATTAGTAGACGTCAAGAAATGCCTATGAATTATTCACTTGTTATTGAACCATTTGATGTATGGGGCTTTGATTATATGGGACCGTTGCCTTCCTCTATTGGGTATACACATATTTTAGTTGCTGTTGATTATGTTACTAAGTGGGTAGAAGCTATTCCAACTAGTAGTGCTGATCATAACACCTCTATTAAGATGCTTAAAGAATTTATTTTTCCGAGGTTTGGAGTCCCTAGATATTTAATGACTGATGGTGGCTCACATTTTATTCATGGTGCCTTTCGTAAAATGCTTGCTAAGCATGATGTTAATCATAGAATTGCATCTCCATATCACCCACAGCCCAGTGGTCAAGTAGAATTGGGTAATAGAGAGATCAAGTTAATTTTGCAAGAGACTGTTAATAGATCTAGAAAGAATTGGTCCAAGAAACTTGATGATGCATTATGGGCCTAAAGAACTGCATATAAAAATCCTATGGGTATGTCTTCGTATAAAATGGTTTATGGAAAAGCTTGTCACTTACCTCTCGAACTAGAACATAAGGCATATTGGGCCATTAAAGAGCTCAATTATGATTTCAAACTTGCCGGTGAGAAGAGGCTATTTGACATTAGCTCACTTGATGAATGGAGAACCCATGCCTATGAGAATGCCAAACTGTTTAAAGAAAAAGTTAAAAGATGGCATACAAAAGGATACAAAAGCGTGAGTTTAATGTAGGTGATTATGTATTGCTATTCAACTCTCGTTTAAGATTTTTTGCAGGAAAACTTCTCTCTAAATGGGAAGGTCCTTACATTATCGAGGAGGTCTATCGTTCTGGTGCCATAAGAATCAACAACTTCGAAGGCACAAATCCAAAGGTGGTGAACGGTCAAAGAATCAAACATTATATCTCAGGTAATACCATAAATGTTGAAACCAATGTTATTGAAACCGTAACCCCGGAGGAATATATAAGGGACACTTTCCAGGATGTTTCAGACTCCGAAAAGGAATAGGTATGTGGTACGGTAAGTAAACCGACTCCAAAACAGTTCTAATGGCAATTTTTCTCTGTTTTGGAATATTTAAGAAAATAGGAAAATAAGAAGTAGTCCGAAAGGGACACGAGGCATCCACGAGGGTGGAAGGCGCGTCCTACTCCCCTGAGCGCGCCCCCATGCCTCGTGGGCACCTCGTGTGCCCTCTGGACTCCGTTTTCTTGCACGATACTTTTTTTGGTCGGTAAAAATTCATTATATAATCTCCCGAAGGTTTTGACCACCGTACCATGCAAATATCCTCTGTTTTTGTTTCGAGTTGTTTCTGTTGCAGATTTAGAGCAGGATGTCATCTCAGGACTCCGACGGAGAGAGCTATGTCTCACATCTCATTGCTAACCCAAAGACCTATGGGGATCTATCTCCTTGTGGTCGAACTACGGATGATGAGGAGGATGCTCATTCGAGGAGGATCAATGATTCAAGTTCAGAGGAGGAGGATGTTCCTCTACCTCAACCTGGGGATATGCACGTGAAGTTCAAGAAGTGTAGTCTCCCTAAGAGGGCTAAACTGTCTAACAACCGACCTATTCCTTCTCGTTTTCTGCAGAAAAGCAAAGGGGATTTATGTGACAAGATTTTGAAGCTGGAATCTAAGGTCGATGATTTGAAGGAGGAAATTGCTCTTCTCAATTACAATATGAAAAAGCTAAAGGCACAGTTATCTTCATCATCACCATCCTCTTCACCTCCGAAGAAGGGGACATAATCACATGGGTATCGGCACTCCCCTTGGCAACTGCCAAGCTTGGGGGAGGTGCTCCGGTATCGTATCACCATCACACTCCTACCTTTACCGTTTTTCTTAGTTCGATCCTTTTAGTAATATCTTTATCTAGTAGAATAAAGTTTTAGTATGATTTAGTTTTGAGTTTTGTTTCATGATCCTTCTATGTAATCGAGTTCGTGAGCTACATATAATAAAGATTAGTGTTGAGTCAAGGGCTTGATTATCTTGCTATGATCTTGAGGGAATAAAAATAAAAGAAAAGAGAAAGAATAAAAAGAAACAAAGAGATCATATTGATCTTATGGAGAGTAATGACTTCACATATAAAGAGTATGACGAATAAAAGTTGTTGAGAGTTGACAAACACAGGTTTGGTCATTGTTGCAATTAATAGGAAGTAATAAAGAAAGAGAGGTTTTCACATATAAATATACTATCTTGGACATCTTTTATGATTGTGAGCACTCATTAAAATATGACATGCTGAAGAGTTGATGCTGGACAAGGAAGACAACATAATGGGTTATGTTTTCTTATATCCGAAATAAAGTATATTGGCATGGATAATCCAACATGTTGAGCTTGCCTTTCCCCCTCATGCTAGCCAAATTCTTTGCACCAACTAGAGATACTACTTGTGCTTCCAAATATCCATAAACCCGGTTTTGCCATGAGAGTCCACCATACCTACCTATGGATTGAGTAAGATCCTTCAAGTAAGTTGTCATTGTTGTATGCAATAAAAATTGCTCTCTAAATATGTATGATTTATTAGTGTGGAGAAAATAAGCTTTATACGATCTTGTGATATGGAAGCAATAAAAGCGACGGACTGCATAATAAAGGTCCATATCACAAGTGGCAATATAAAGTGACGTTCTTTTGCATTAAGATTTCGTGCATCCAACCATAAAAGCACATGACAACCTCTGCTTCCCTCTGCGAAGGGCCTATCTTTTACTTTTGTCTTATAGCTTATGCAAGAGTCATGGTGATCTTCACCTTTCCTTTTTACATTTTATCCTTTGGCAAGCGCATTGTGTTGGAAAGATCCTGATATATATATCCAATTGGATGTAAGTTAGCATGAATTATTATTGTTGACATTACCCTTGAGGTAAAAGGTTGAGAAGCAACACTATAAGCACCTATATTTATCTGTGTCCGATTAAAACTCCATACCCATAAGTATTGCGTGAGTGTTAGCAATTATGAAAGACTAAATGATAGTTGAGTATGTGGACTTGCTGAAAAGCTCTTATATTGACTCTTTCCGATGTTATGATAAATTACAATTGCTTCAATGACCGAGATTATAGTTTGTTGGTTCTCAATGAAGTTTCTGATTCATACCTTACATTGTGAATGGATTGTTACTTGAGCATAAGAAACCATATGACAATATATTGCTGTTATAAGAATGACCATGATGCCCTCATGTCCATATTTTATTTTATCGACACCTCTATCTCTAAACATGTGGACATATTTGTCGTTATCGGCTTCCACTTGAGGACAAGCGAGGTCTAAGCTTGGGGGAGTTGATACGTCCATTTTGCATCATGCTTTTATATCAATATTTATTGCATTATGGGCTGTTATTACACGTTATGTCACAATACTTATGCCTTTTCTCTCTTATTTTACAAGGTTTACATGAAGAGGGAGAATGCCGGCAGTTGGAATTGTGGGGTGGGAAAGGAGCAAATATTAGAGACCTATTCTGCACAACTCCAAAAGTCCTGAAACTTCACGGAGGCACGTTTTGGAATTAATAAAAAATACTGGCGAAAGAATCCACCATAGGGGGCCCACACCCTGGCCACGAGGGTGGGGGCACGCCCTACCCCCTGGGCGCGCCCCCTGCCTCGTGGGCCCCCTGGCAGGCCTCCGATGCCCATCTTCTGCTATATGAAGTCTTTTACCCTGGAAAAAATCATAAGCAAGCTTTCGGGACGAAACACCGCCGCCACGAGGCGGAACCTTGGCGGAACTTCATGATGCTCTCTTTATGATTCAATTCTTTTCTTTTATGTGAGCATCATTGAAATCATCATGCCTAGCTAAAAGGCACTAAAGAAAAACACTTGTTGGGAGACAAACCAATATTTATCCTTACTGTTTTTGCGTGTTTACATGATTAAGCTACTGTAGTAATCATGTTTTATTGCTTTTGTTTCAATAAAGTGCCAAGTAAGACCTTTGGGAAGACTTGGGTGAAAGTTAATGTGATCTTGCTGTAAAAAACAGAAACTTTGCACTCACGAGATTAGCTGCCATTTTTTACAGAAGAGTGCTTTTGAGTTGATTCTTTTTACAGAAGATTAATAGAAACATTCCTCACGTCCACCAATTTATTTCATAATTTTTCGAGTAGCAGAAGTATGGTTGCTGTTCAGATCATTACAGACTGTTCTGTTTCTGACAGATTCTGTTTTCATCGCATAGTTTGCTTGTTTTCTAGTTTCTATGGCTTATATTTCTCAATATAAATTGTAGAAATGATATGGTACAGTAGGCATTGTGTGAGAACAATTATGAACCTTGTCTTTGACAGTACCAAAGTGAATGGTTTACTCTTTATCATGCTAACCTATCTCACGAAGTTCCGTTAAGTTTTGTGTGATTGAAGTTTTCAAGCTTTGGGTGAGATATCGATATGAGGAGAACAAGTAGTGGAAAGACCCTAAGCTTGGGGATGCCTAAGGCACCCCAAGGTAATATTCAAGGAAGACTCAAGCGCCTAAGCCTGGGGATGCCCCGGAAGGCATCCCCCCTTTCGTCTTCAAAACTATCGGTATACCTTACTCGGAACTATATTTTTATGTCACATGATATGTGTTTTGCTTGGAGCGTATTTTCAATTTTACTTGCTGTTTGAATAAAATCATTGGATCTGAAATCTTGAATGAAATATAGTCCTCCCATGGCTAGTTAATTATTTGCCTACTCAGTGTTCTTCACTTATATCTTTTTGGAGTAGTTTGTCATTTACTCACGTGCTTCATGTATATCCTATGAGTAAATGGTTGAATGAATTGAATATCATAAATCTGAATTTATATATGTTTCATATGCTTATAAGATGGGGAGTAATGACTTCACACATAATAAGTATAGGTAGTAAACTTATTGAAAGTTAGCAAACGTAGAATTGGTCACTTGAACAATTCATGAAAGAATATTGAAGGAAGAGAGATTTCACATATAAATATACTATCTTGGACATCTTTTGTAATTGTGAGCACTCGTTAAAATATGACATGCTAAAAATTTGATGTTGGAAAAGGAAGACAACTTAATAGGTTATGTTTTCCTATATCTGAAACGTTATATTGTCTTGGATCATCCAACATGTTGAGCTTGCCTTTCCGTCTCATGCCAGCCAAATTCTTTGCACCAAGTAGAAATACTACTTGTGCTTCCAAACATCCCTTAAAATGAGTTTTGCCATGAGAGTCCACCATACCTACCTATGGATTGAGTAAGATCCTTCAAGTAAGTTGTCATCGGTACATGCAGTAAAAATTGCTCTCTAAATATGTATGATCTATTAGTGTGGAGAAACTAAGCTTTATACGATCTTGTGATATGGAAGCAATAAAAGTGACGGACTGCATAATAAAGGTCCCTGTCACAAGTGGCAATATAAAATGACGTTCTTTTGCATTAAGATTTTGTGCATCCAACCTTAAAATCGCTTGGAGGCGAGCTGCCTCCGTCCTCCTCTTATACTCATTTGCCTCCTCCCTGGTTATAATATATCTCCCTTTTGCCTGAATGTCAAAGAAAGTAGGAGCAGGGAGAGGAACATGGACAGTGCGGCGCCTGTCAAACATTAGTCAGTACTGGAGAGGCTGTTCATTCCTCTCAATAAACTGATGGCGAACCATAGCATCATAATCTAGATAAGCGGGAGGCCATTCCATATCATTTTCATGTATGGGTATCTCAAGAAAATTAGCTACACAGGTTGCATAAATTCCTCCGAACAAATCTCCATTAGTACCATTATTATGCAACCTACGTGCAACAATGGCCCCCCAAGTTGTATTCTTTATCTCCTAATACGGCACTCTTGAGAACACTAAGGTCGGGGACACACATGTGACATGCCTCGTCCTTGCCGTTAATGCATCTACCTATAAAGAGAGCAAATAATGTATAGCAGGAAAATGAATGCTCCCTATGGTAGCTTGTGTTATCTCTCTAGATTCGCCCACAGTGATACTAGTAAGAAAATCTTTAAACTCAGATTTGCGAGGTTCACTAGCACTACCCCATTGCGGGAGCTTACAAGCAGTATTAAAATCTTCTAAGTCCATGGTATAAGATTTATTATAAAGATCAAATAGGATAGTGTGAGAATTGCGTGAAGATGTAAATATAAACCTTCTCACAAAGGAATCAGTTAGGTGATAATACTGAGGGCACTTATCTAGCATGAAGCCCTCGAGTTCAGCATTACACACATATGCGTCAAATTCCTCCTTAATTCCCGCTCGAACCGTGAAATCTTCTGACGGCCATTCACAAGGCCGCACTTGAGCTTCTCTTGGTAGTTCATGGTCTGGCTCACGTATTGAGGGCATGGGTCCTTGCTTCCTTGAAGAACCACCTTGGTACGTTTTCCTAAACATATTTCTTCCTCTGAAAAATTTCTGAAAATTTTAGTAACTCAAAATAAAAGTGAACCAAACTCAACAAAATTGATAGCAACTACTCCCACAAGTGCCTAGAGACTATATCATGCATTAGAACTACTTGGGACCAAATAAATTTGACATGCAAGATCAAGAACAGGGTCACCTAAGCAGCAAAAATTTGCAATAAATAAAGCACTAGAACAAAAACTAATTAGATCATTGGAGGAGTCACATACCGAAGAACAATCCCCCAAAGCAGTTTTGTGAGTGGAGCTTTGAGAAAGGAGATCGAAAATGGCAGCAAGATGAGCTAGAACTCGTGCTTGAGCTGGTTGGTGATTTTTTTTGGAGGAAGAAGAAGTGTGTGGGTGCAAGAATAAGTGGAGGGGGCTACCAGGGGCCCACGAGGCAGGGGGCGCGCCTAGGGGGGTGGGCGCGCCCTGGACCCTCGTGGCCAGGTGCTTGCTCCCCCTGATGTGTTCTCAGTGCCAAATATTCTTAAATATTTGTAGAAAAAATCATATTTCATTTTCAGGGCATTTGGAGAACTTTTATTTTCGGGGTATTTTTTATTGCACAGATAATTCAGAAAACAGACAGAAAATACTATTTTTTGCTTTATTTAATCTAAATAACAGAAATTAAAAGGAGGGTACAGAAGGTTGTGCTTTCTAGCTTCATCCATCTCATGCTCATCAAAATGAATCCACTAACAAGGTTGATCAAGTCTTGTTAACAAACTCATTCCGAATCGCAAGAAACCGGAGAATTTTTGAATAGCACTAGGTTACCTCAACGGGGATATGCACGTCCCCAACAATAAGAATACCATATTTCTTCTTGACAGTAGGAAGAGGAAATTCAAAACCTCCAATAGTAATCGATGGAACTTTTCCAATAGAATTGATACTGTGGACTTGAGGTTGTTTCCTCGGAAAGTGTATCGTATGCTCATTACCATTAACATGAAAAGTGACATTGCCTTTGTTGCAATCAATAACAGCCCCTGCAGTATTCAAAAAGGCAGTATTCAAAAAGGGTCTACCAAGTATAATCGACATACTATCATCCTCGGGAATATCAAGAATAACAAAATCCGTTAAAATAGTAACGTTTGCAACCACAATAGGCACCTCCTCACAAATACCGACAGGTATAGCAGTTGATTTATCGACCATTTGTAAATATATTTCAGTAGGTGTCAACTTATTCAAATCAAGTCTACGATATAAAGGGAGAGGCATAACGCTAACACCGGCTCCAAGATCACATAAAGCAGTTTTAACATAGTTTCTTTTAATGGAGCATGGTATAATTGGTACTCCGGGATCTCCTAGTTTCTTAGGTATTCCACCTTTAAAAGTATAATTAGCAAGCATGGTGGAAATTTCAGCTTTCGGTATCTTTCTTTTATTTGTAATAATATCTTTCATATACTTAGCACAAGGATTCATTTTAAGCATATCAGTCAAACACATACGCAAAAAGACAGGTCTAATCATTTCAGCAAAGAGCTCAAAGTCCTCATCATCCTTTTTTTTGGATGGTTTAGGAGGAAAGGGCATGGGTTTCTGAACGCATGGTTCTCTTTCTTTACCGTGCTTCCTAGCAACAAAGTCTCTCTTATCATAACGTTGATTCTTTGATTGTGGGTTATCAAGATCAACAGCAGGTTCAATTTATACATCACTGTTATTACTAGGTTGAGCATCAACATGAACATTATCATTAATATTATCACTAGGTTCATGTTCATCACCAGATTGTGTTTCAGCATTAGAGATAGAAATACCATTGGGATTCTCAGGTGTGTCTACAACAGGTTCACTAGAAGCATGCAAAGTCCTATCATTTTTCTTTTTCTTCTTTTTAGAAGGACTAGGTGCATAAACATTAGTTCTCTGAGAATCTTGCTCAATTCTCTTAGGGTGGACCTCAGGATACAAAGGTTCCTGAGTCATTTTACCCCCTCTAGTCATAACTCTAACAGCATTATCATTTTTCTTATTATTTAATTCATTGAGCAAATCATTTTGAGCTTTAAGCACTTGTTCTACTTGAGTGGTAACCATAGAAGCATGTTTATTAATGAGTTTAAGTTCACCTTTAACTCTAGACATATAATCACTCAAGTATTCAATCATATAAGCATTTCGTTTCAATTGTGTACCAACATAAGCATTGAAGTTTTCTTGTTTAACAATAAAATTATCAAACTCATCTAAGCATTGGCTAGCAGACTTATAACAAGGAATATCACCTTCATCAAATCTATAGAGAGAATTTACCTTTACTACCTGTGTCAGGTTATCAAGACCATGTATTTCTTCAATAGGTGGTAAATTCTTAACATCTTCAACTTTAATACCCTTTTATTTCATAGATTTCTTTGCCTCCTGCATATCTTCAGGACTAAGAAATAGATACCCCTTTTCTTCGGAGTTGGCTTAGGAGTTGGTTCAGGAAGTGTCCAATTATTCTCATTAGTCAACATATTATTCAATAGCAATTCAGCTTGATCAACTATTCTTTCCCTGAAAACACAACCGGCACAACTATCCAGGTGGTCTCTGGAAGCATCGGTTAGTCCATTATAAAAGATATCAAGTATTTCATTTTTCTTGAGAGGATGATCAGGCAAAGCATTAAGTAATTGGAGAAGCCTCCCCCAAGCTTGTGGGAGGCTCTCTTCTTCAATTTGCACAAAATTATATACTTCCCTTAAAGCAGCTTGTTTCTTATGAGCGGGGAAATATTTAGCACAGAAGTAATAAATCATATCCTGGGGACTATGCACACAACCAGGATCAAGAGAATTAAACCATGTTTTAGCATCACCCTTTAATGTGAACGGAAATAACTTAAGGATATAGTAGTATCGAGTTTTCTCATCATTAGTGAATAGGGTGGCTATATCATTTAATTTAGTAAGATGTGCCACAACAGTTTCAGATTCATAGCCATAAAAAGGATCAGATTCAACCAAAGTAATTATCTCAGGATCAACAGAGAAATCATAATCCTTATCAGTAACACAGATAGGTGAAGTAGCAAAAGCAGGGTCATATTTCTTTCTAGCATTCAAAGATTTCTCTTTCAGCTTAGCTAATAATTTCTTAAGATCATATCTATCATTGCAAGCAAGAAAGTCTCTAGAAGTTTCTTCATCCATAACATAACCCTCAGGCACGACACGCAATTCATATCTAGGGGGAGAATCTTCATCATCACTTTCATCAGTATTATCAGTTTCAATAATTTCATTCTCTCTAGCCCTAGCAAGTTGTTCATCAAGAAATTCACCTAGTGGCACAGTAGTATCAAGCATAGAAGTAGTTTCATCATAAGTATCATGCATAACAGAAGTGGCATCATCAATAACATGCGACATATCAGAATTAATAGCAGAAGCAGGTTTAGGTGTCACAAGCTTACTCAAAACAGAGGGTGAATCAAGTGCAGAGCTAGATGGCAGTTCCTTACCTCCCCTCGTAGTTGAGGGAAAAATCTTGGTTCTTTCATCTTTCAAGTTCCTCATAGTGACCAGCAGATATAAATCCCAAGTGACTCAAAGAATAGAGCTATGCTCCCCGGCAACGGCGCCAGAAAATAGTCTTGATAACCCACAAGTATAGGGGATCGCAATAGTTTTCGAGGGTAGAGTATTCAACCCAAATTTATTGATTCGACACAAGGGGAGCAAAAGAATATTCTCAAGTATTAGCAGTTGAGTTGTCAATTCAACCACACCTGGATAACTTAATATCTGCAGCAAAGTATTTAGTAACAAAGTAGTATGGAAGTAACGGAACAGTAGCAAAAGTAACAGTAGTAGTTTTGTAGTAATTGTAACAGTGGCAACGGAAAAGTAACTAAGCAAAGAGCAATATGTGAAAAGCTCGTAGGCATTGGATCGGTGATGGAGAATTATGTCATATGCGATTCCTCATGCAATAGTTATAACATTGGGTGACACAGAACTAGCTCCAATTCATCAATGTAATGTAGGCATGTATTCCGAATATAGTCATACGTGCTTATGGTAAAGAACTTGCATGACATCTTTTGTCCTATTCTCCTGTGGCAGCGGGGTCCTATTGGAAACTAAGGGATATTAAGGCCTCCTTTTAATAGAGTACCGGACCAAAGCATTAACACTTAGTGAATACATGAACTCCTCAAACTACGGTCATCACCGGTAAGTATCCCGATTATTGTCACTTCGGGGTTAATGGATCATAACACATAATAGGTGACTATAGACTTGCAAGATAGGATCAAGAACTCACATATATTCATGAAAACATAATAGGTTCAGATCTGAAATCATGGCACTCGGGCCCTAGTGACAAGCATTAAGCACAGCAAAGTCATAGCAACATCAATCTCAGAACATAGTGGATACTAGGGATCAAACCCTAACAAAACTAACTCGATTACATGGTAAATCTCATCCGACCCATCACCGTTCAGCAAGCCTACGATGGAATTACTCACGCACGGCGGTGAGCATCATGAAATTGGTGATGGAGGAAGGTTGATGATGACGATGGCGACGGATTCCCCTCTTCGGAGCCCCGAATGGACTCCAGATCAGTCCTCCCGAGAGAGATTAGGGCTTGGCGGCGGCTCCGTATCGTAAAACGCGATGAATCCTTCTCCCTGAATTTTTTTCTCCCCGAACGTGAATATATGGAGTTGGAGTTGAGGTCGGTGGAGCACCAGGGGGCCCACGAGGCAGGGGCGCGCCCAGGGGGGTAGGCGCGCCCCCACCCTCATGGACAGGGTGTGGGCCCCTGGCCTTGATTCTTTCGCCAGTATTTTTTATTAATTCCAAAAATATTCTCCGTGAAGTTTCAGGTCATTCCGAGAACTTTTATTTCTGCACAAAAATAACACCATGGCAATTCTGCTGAAAACAGTGTCACTCCGGGTTAGTTCCATTCAAATCATGCAAGTTAGAGTCCAAAAGAAGGGCAAAAGTGTTTGGAAAAGTAGATACGAAACCAATCACGATCATCAATTAACCCATAGGACAAAACGGATCTACTCAAACATCATAGGATAGCCATACATCATTGGGAAATAATATATAGCGTTGAGCACCATGTTTAAGTAGAGATTACAGCAGGTAAAAGAGGGGTTACACCGCTGCATAGAGGGGGGAAGAGTTGGTGATAAGGGTGGTGAAGTTGTTGGTGTAGATTGCGGTGATGATGATGGCCCCGACGGCGTTCTGGCGCCACCGGAAGAGAGGGGGAAAGGGCCCCCTTCTTCTTCTTCTTCTTCTTCTTCCTTGATCTTCTCCCTAGATGGGAGAAGGGTTTCCCCTCTGTTCCTTGGTCTCCATGGCATGGGAGGGGCGAGAGCCCCTCCGAGATTGGATCTGTCTCTATGTCTCTCTCTGAAGTCTTGTGTGGGAAAGTTAAATACCCTGCTGATTTTCTTGTTCTTGGTTCCCCACAAGATAACTTTTGTCCCATCATATTTGGTAGACCCTTCTTGAATACTGTTAATGCTAGGATAGATTGCAAAAAGGATGTTGTTACTATTGGTTTGGGGGATATGTCTCATGAGTTTAATTTTGCTAAATTTCGTAGACAACCCCATGATAAAGAATTGCCTAGTAAAGATGAAATTATTGGTCTTGCTTCTATTGCCGTGCCTCCTAATGACACTTTAGAACAATATTTGCTCGACCATGAAAATGATATGTTTATGGATGAAAGAAGGGAAATAGATGAAGTATTCTTTAAACAGGGACCTATTTTGAAACACAACTTGCCTATTGAAATCCTAGGAGATCCTCCTCCACCCAAGGGCGATCCCGTGTTTGAGCTTAAACCATTACCTGATACTCTTAAATATGCTTATCTTGATGAAAAGAGGATATATCCTGTTATTATTAGTGCTAACCTTTCAGAGCATGAAGAAAAGAAATTATTGAAAACTCTGAAGAAGCACCGTGCTGCTATTGGATATACTCTTGATGATCTTAAGGGCATTAGTCCCACTCTATGCCAACACAAAATAAAATTGGAGAAAGACGCTAAACCGGTTGTTGATCACCAACGACGGTTAAATCCTAAGATGAAAGAAGTGGTAAGAAAAGAAATACTAAAGCTTCTGGAAGCAGGTATAATTTATCCCGTTGCTGATAGTCAGTGGGTAAGTCCTATCCATTGTGTCCCTAAGAAGGGAGGTATCACTGTTGTTCCTAATGATAAAGATGAATTGATCCCACAAAAAAATATTACAGGTTATAGAATGGTAATTGATTCCCGAAAATTAAATAAAGCTACTAAAAAGGATCATTACCTTTTACCTTTTATTGATCAAATGCTAGAAAGATTATCCAAACATACACATTTTTGCTTTCTAGATGGTTATTCTGGTTTCTCTCAAATAGCTGTGTCAAAAGAGGATCAAGAAAAGACCACTTTTACTTGCCCTTTCGGTACCTTTTCTTATAGACGTATTCCTTTTGGTTTATGCAATGCACCTGCTACCTTTCAAAGATGTATGACTGCTATATTCTCTGACTTTTGTGAAAAGATTGTTGAGGTTTTCATGGATGATTACTCTGTATATGGAACTTATTTTGATGATTGCTTAAGCAACCTTGATCAAGTTTTGCAGAGATGTGAAGAAACTAATCTTGTCTTGAATTGGGAGAAGTGCCACTTTATGGTTAATGAAGGTATTGTATTGGGCATAAAATTTCTGAAAGAGTTATTGAAGTTGATAAAGCTAAAGTTGATGCTATTGAAAAGATGCCGTGTCCTAAGGACATTAAAGGTATAAGAAGTTTCCTTGGTCATGCCGGTTTTTATAGGAGGTTCATTAAAGACTTCTCAAAAATCTCCAGGCCTCTGACTAACCTCTTACAAAAAGATGTTCCTTTTGTCTTTGATGATGATTGTGTTGAAGCATTTGAAATATTTAAGAAAGCCTTGATTTCTGCACCTATTGTTCAGCCACCTGATTGGAATTTACCCTTTGAAATTATGTGCGATGCTAGTGATTATGCTATACGTGCTGTTCTAGGACAAAGGGTTGATAAGAAATTAAATGTTATTCAATATGCTAGTAAAACTCTAGACAGTGCCCAAAGAAATTATGCTACTACTAAAAAAGAATTTTTAGCAGTTGTATTTGCTTGTGATAAGTTCAGACCTTATATTGTTGATTCTAAAGTAACTGTTCACACCGATCATGCTGCTATTAAATATCTTATGGAAAAGAAAGATGCTAAACCTAGACTTATTAGACGGGTTCTCTTGCTACAAGAATTTGATTTGCATATTATTGATAGAAAGGGAGTTGAGAACCCCGTTGCAGACAACTTTTCTGGGTTAGAGAATGTTCTTGATGACCCACTACCTATTGATGATAGCATTCCTGATGAACAAGTAGCCGTCATAAATGCTTCTCGTACTGCTCCATGGTATGCTGATTATGCTAATTATATTGTTGCTAAATTTATACCACCTAGTTTCACATACCAGCAAAAGAAAAAGTTTTTCTATGATTTAAGACATTACTTCTGGGATGACCCACACCTTTATAAAGAAGGAGTAGATGGTGTTATTAGATGTTGTGTACCTGAGCATGAACAGGAACAAATCCTACGCAAGTGTCACTCCGAAGCTTATGGAGGACACCACGCTGGAGACAGAACTGCGGATAAGGTATTGCAATCCGATTTTTATTGGCCTACTCTCTTCATGGATGCCCGTAAGTTTGTCTTGTCTTGTGATGAATGTCAAAGAATTGGTAATATTAGTAGACGTCAAGAAATGCCTATGAATTATTCACTTGTTATTGAACCATTTGATGTTAGGGTCTTTGATTATATGGGACCGTTTCCTTCCTCTAACGGGTATACACATATTTTAGTTGTTGTTGATTACGTTACTAATTGGGTAGAAGCTATTCCAACTAGTAGTGCTGATCATAACACCTCTATTAAGAGGTTTAAAGAAGTTATTTTTCCGAGGTTTGTAGTCCCTAGATATTTAATGACTCATGGTGGTTCACATTTTATTCATGGTGCCTTTTGTAAAATGCTTGCTAAGTATGATGTTAATCATAGAATTGCATCTCCATATCACCCACAGTCGAGTGGTCAAGTAGAATTGAGTAATAGAGAGATCAAGTTAATTTTGCAAAAGACTGTTAATAGATCTAGAAAGAATTGGTCCAAGAAACTTCATGATGCATTATGGGCCTATAGAACTGCATATAAAAATCCTATGGGTATGTCTCCGTATAAAATGGTTTATGGAAAAGCTTGTCACTTACCTCTTGAACTAGAACATACGGCATATTGGGCCATTAAAGAGCTCAATTATGATTTCAAACTTGCCGGTGAGAAGAGGTTATTTGACATAATCTCACATGATGAATGGGGAACCCAGGCCTATGAGAATGCCAAACTATTTAAAGAAAAAGTTAAAGGATGGCATGACAAAAGGATACAAAGCATGAGTTTAATGTAGGTGATTATGTGTTGCTATTCAACTCTCGTTTAAGATTTTTTGCAGGAAAACTTCTCTCTAAATGGGAAGGTCCTTACGTTATCGAGGAGGTCTATCGTTCCGGTGCCTTAAAAATCAACAACTTCGAAGGCACAAATCCGAAGGTGGTGAATGTTCAAAGAATCAAACATTATATCTCAGGTAATCCTATAAATGTTGAAACCAATGTTATTGAAACCGTAACCCCGGAGGAATACATAAGGAACACTTTCCAGAACGTGTCAAACTCCGAAAAGGAATAGGTATGTGGTACGGTAAGTAAACCGACTCCAAAACAGTTCTAATGGCAAATTTCTCCGTTTTGGAATATTTAAGAAAATAGGAAAATAAGAAGTAGTCCGGGAAGGACACGAGGCGTCCACGAGGGTGGAGGGCGCGCCCCCTACCTCGTGGGCACCTCGTGTGCCCTCCGGACTCCGTTTTCTTGCACGATACTTCTTTTGGTCGGTAAAAATTCACTATATAATCTCCCGAAGGTTTTGACCACCGTATCACGCAAATATCCTCTGTTTTTGTTTTGAGCTGTTTTCTTCCAGAGTTGTCAAGGCCAGGCATCATGTCGTCCCCCTCCTCCAACAACGAGGGTAACAATGCTTGGCTAATGAAGATAGAGCTGAAGAGATGGCCATGGAGGTATCAACAAGGATGATGGGATCAAGAAGGCCATGGAGGACCAAGCTCCGGCAGTAGAAGACGAAGACATCCTCCAACCTCATCACAATCTTCTTACCCCAACGAAGATTGAAGCTTTCAAGATGATTGAGTTAGCTCGCATACAAAATAAGTATCTCACACGTGAAAATATTTTGTTGAAGGAGCATATCACCACTAGTAGAAAAAGGGGCTTTTGTCCCGGTTGGTAAGGCCCTTTAGTCCTGGTTTTCGAACCGGGACTAAAGGGTCGTTACTAATGCCTCTCCCCTTTAGTCCCGGTTCTTACACGAACCGGGACTAAAGGGCGCAGCCACGTGGAGCTCCACCTTTAGTCCCGGTTGGTAACACCAACCGGGACTAAAGGAAATTTTACGATTTTTTTTTGAATTTTTTTTGAATTTTTTTTGAATTTTTTTTTTGATTTTCAAATTTCTGAATTATTTTAACCTCTAGTCTCTAATCACCACCCCTCATCACTGCTCCATTTGTCCTCTAATCACCCCTCATCATTCCAAATCATCTAACTTCCCGAACGGTCACCCATCCTCCCACTCCCCCAGCCTGAGCATGCTTAACTTCCGGGTTCTATTCTCCCTCGTTTCCAAGTCTGCACTTGTTGTTTTCCTGACAATAGTAAGATGTCAATCCTATTAACCTTCAGGAATTTTGCTTGAGCATGAAGTGACACATTTCACTGTTTGAGTTTGAAACTATTGTTTTAAAAAACAATAATTATTTAGTAACACTAATATTTCTTGAATAATTAGTTTGACCATTGTTTGACCACTGTTTGACCGGGACTAATGCTTTAGCCGTACGAACCGGGATAAATGCTCACATTAGTCCCGGTCCGTGACTGAACCGGGACTAATGTGAAAACTGCCCTGTGATCAAAGCCCTGTTTTCTACTAGTGCACCGCACTCAAGGGCATTACCCGCAAATTGGAGGATTGATACGTCTCCAACATATCTATAATTTTTTATTGTTCCATGCTATATTATCTTCAGTTTTGGACATTATTGGGCTTTATTATACACTTTTATATTATTTTTGGGACTAACCTATTAACCGGAGGCCCAGCCCAGAATTGCTGTTTTTTACCTATTTCAGAGTTTCGCAGAAAAAGAATATCAAACGGAGTCCTAACGGAATGAAACCTTTGGGAACGTGATTTTTGGAACGAACGTGATCTAGAGGACTTGGACCCTACGTCAAGACATCAACCAGGTGGGTACAAGGTAGGGTGGCGCGCCTACCCCCCCAGGCGCACTGTCCACCATCGTGGGCCCCATGTTGCTCCACCGATCTACTTCTTCCTCCTATATATACCTTCATACCCCCAAACTACCAGATACGGAGCCAAAAACCTAATTCCACCGCCGCAACCTTCTGTACCCATGAGATCCCATCTCGGGGCCTGTTCCGGAGCTCCGCCGGAGGGGGCATCGATCACGGAGGGCTTCTACATCAACACCATAGCCTCTCCGATGATGTGTGAGTAGTTTACTTCAGACCTTCGGGTCCATAGTTATTAGCTAGATGGCTTCTTCTCTCTTTTTGGATCTCAATACAATGTTCTCCCCCTCTCTTGTGGAGATCTATTCGATGTAATCTTCTTTTGCGGTGTGTTTGTTGAGACCGATGAATTGTGGGTTTATGATCAAGTTTATCTATGAACAATATTTGAATCTTCTCTGAATTCTTTTATGTATGATTGGTTATCTTTGCAAGTCTCTTCAAATTATCAGTTTGGTTTGGCCTACTAGATTGATCTTTCTTGCAATGGGAGAAGTGCTTAGCTTTGGGTTCAATCTTGCGGTGTCCTTTCCCAGTGACAGTAGGGGCAGCAAGGCACGTATTGTATTGTTGCCATCGAGGATAACAAGATGGTTTTTTTATCATATTGCATGAATTTATCCCTCTACATCATGTCATCTTGCTTAAAGCGTTACTCTGTTCTTATGAACTTAATACTCTAGATGCATGCTGGATAGCGGTCGATGTGTGGAGTAATAGTAGTAGATGCAGGCAGGAGTCGGTCTACTTGTCTCGGACGTGATGCCTATATACATGATCATACCTAGATATTCTCATAACTATGCTCAATTCTGTCAATTGCTCAACAGTAATTTGTTCACCCACCCTAAATACTTATGCTCTTGAGAGAAGCCACTAGTGAAACCTATGGCCCCCGGGTCTATTTTCCATCATATTAATCTTCCAACACTTAGCTATTTCTTGCGCCATTTTTATTTTGTTTACTTTACTTTGCATCTTTATCATAAAAATACCAAAAATATTATCTTATCATATCTATCAGATCTCACTCTCGTAAGTGACCGTGAAGGGATTGACAACCCCTTATCGCGTTGGTTGCGAGGATTTATTTGTTTGTGTAGGTGCGAGGGACTCGTGCGTGGCCTCCTACTGGATTGATACCTTGTTTCTCAAAAACTGAGGGAAATACTTACGCTACTTTGCTGCATCACCCTTTCCTCTTCAAGGGAAAACCAACGCAGTGCTCAAGAGGTAGCAAGAAGGATTTCTGGCGCCGTTGTCGGGGAGGCTTACGCAAGGTCAAGTAAAGATTTGGACTCCCGACAACGAGCCATTTCTGGCGCCGTTGCCGGGGAGTCTACGCAAAAGTTAACATACCAAATACCCATCACAAACCCTTATCTCCCGCATTACATTATTTGCCATCTGCCTCTTGTTTTCCTCTCCCCCACTTCACCCTTGCCATTTTATTCGCCCTCTCTTCTCCGTTTGCCTTTTGTTCACTTGCTTTTTGTTTGCTCGTGTGTTGGATTGCTTGCTTGTCACGATGGCTCAAGATAATACCAAATTATGTGACTTTACCAATACCAACAATAATGATTTCCTTAGCACTCCGATTGCTCCTCTTACCGATACTGAATCTTGCGAATCAATACTGCTTTGTTGAATCTTGTCCTGAAAGATCAATTTGCCAGCCTTCCTAGTGAAGATGCCGCTACCCATCTAAATAGCTTCGTTGATTTGTGTGATATGCAAAATAAGAAAAATGTGGATAATGATATTGTTAAATTGAAGCTATTTCCTTTTTCGCTTAGAGATCGTGCTAAAGCTTGGTTTTCGTCTTTGCCTAAAAATAGTATTGATTCTTGGAATAAGTGCAAAGATGCTTTTATCTCTAAATATTTTCCTCCCACTAAGATCATCTCTCTTAGAAACGATATTATGAATTTTAAGAAACTTGATCATGAACATGTTGCACAAGCTTGGGAGAGGATGAAATTAATGATACGTAATTGCCCTACTCATGGTTTGAATTTGTGGATGATTATACAAAAAATTTATGCCGGATTGAATTTTGCTTCTAGAAATCTTTTAGACTCGGCCGCAGGAGGCACTTTTATGGAAATCACTTTAGGAGAAGCTACTAAACTCCTATATAATATTATGGTTAATTATTCGCAATGGCACACTGAAAGATCTACTAGTAAAAAAGTGCATGCAATAGAAGAAATTAATGTTTTGAGTGGAAAGATGGATGAACTTATGAAATTATTTGCTACTAAGAGTGTTTCTTCTGATCCTAATGATATGCCTTTGTCTACATTGATTGAGAATAATAATGAACCTATGGATGTGAATTTTGTTGGTAGGAATAATTTTGGCAACAACGCGTATAGAGGAAACTTTAATCCTAGGCCTTATCCTAGTAATTCCTCTAATAATTATGGTAATTCCTACAACAATTCTTATGGAAATTTTAATAAGATGCCTTCTGAATTTGAGACCAGTGTTAAGGAATTTATGATTTCGCAAAAGAATTTCAATGCTTTGCTTGAAGAAAAATTGCTTAAAGTTGATGAATTGGCTAGGAACGTTGATAGAATTTCTCTTGATGTTGATTCTTTGAAACTTAGATCTATTCCTCCTAAGCATGATATCAATGAGTCTCTCAAAGCCATGAGAATTTCCATTGATGAGTGCAAAGAAAGAACCGCTAGGATGCGCGCTAAGAAAGATTGCTTTATGAAAGCGTGTTCTCCTAGTTTCTATGAAAATAAAGATGAAGATCTAAAAGTTATTGATGTGTCCCCTATTAAATCTTTGTTTTGCAATATGAATCTTGATAACGATGGGACTGAATATGATCCACCTTTACCTAGAAGGCGTTCCAAAAATTCGGAGTTTTTAGATCTTGATGCAAAAATTGGTAAAAGTGGGATTGAAGAGATCAAAACTCTAGATATTAATGAACCCACTATTTTGGATTTCAAGGAATTTAATTATGATAATTGCTCTTTGGTAGACTGTATTTCCTTGTTGCAATCCGTGCTAAATTCTCCTCATGCTTATAGTCAAAATAAAGCTTTTACTAAACATATCGTGATGCTTTGATACAATCTTATGAAGAAAAACTTGAGTTGGAAGTCTATATCCCTAGAAAACTTTATGATGAGTGGGAACCTACTATTAAAATTAAAATTAAAGATCATGAATGCTATGCTTTGTGTGATTTGGGTGCTAGTGTTTCCACGATTCCAAAGACTTTGTGCGATTTGCTAGGTATCCGTGATTTTGATGATTGCTCTTTAAACTTGCACCTTGCGGATTGCACTATTAAAAAACCTATGGGAAGAATTAATGATGTTATTATTATTGCAAATAGGAACTGTCGTGGAATTGTCACGGCAGATGTCCTCAAGCTAGGACTTAGTCGTGGAGCCATCGCCGCTAGGAAGCTTGAAGGGGTTAACGGGACAAGGAACACGAGGGTTTATACTGGTTCGGCCCCTTACGGTGAAGGTAAAAGCCTACGTCCAGTTGAGGTGGTATTGATTAGGGTTTCGATGACCAGGGAGCTTAACTGCTATGCCCGGCTCTCGATGAGATCTTTCTTGTCCCTAAACCGCTGCCGGGTCGTCCCTTTATATAGAGAGGTTGACGCCCAGCAGCTCTCAGAGTCCCGGCCGGCTCATAAAAGTGTCCGGCTCGGACTCTCAACTATTCTTGCCTTATACTACAAGTCTCGCCATATGGCGGTTTATCACTACGGGCCTTAAGCCATCTCCGGGTCTTAAGCCCATCTTTGGCGCACCGTCTTCAAGTTTGGCGCCAGGCTTCAAGTGATGACCCTTATGAGTAACCCGGCCCCTTCTGGCGGGTGACTCTAAGGTTTATATCCTCAACATTAGGCCCCAGATTGATTTGAGCCGGCTCATGTCAATCTTCAATTCTTTCGACAGAAAATCTCCGGCTTACAATTGTGTGAAGGCCATAACCCGGCGTGACGTCATCCTCTGGACTCCGGGTAATACGCCGTGACGTCATCTTCCATTAAGTCCATTTTTACTCCACCAGATCCGCAACGGATCTTATCTTTACTGCCATCCCGAAAATCAAGGCGCCTCTCGGGCGAGATAACCGCGCCGTGGCCTCCTCGTTTCTCGCGCCCACTTATGAGACTGGCCTTATAAATAGCCTGACCCTCGGGTCTTTCTCATTCTCCCTCTTCTGTCGTCTCCTTCCTCTCACTGCTCCCGTGCTGCTCGAGCTCCGCCGCCGCCGCCGCCGCAACAGAGCTCCGCGTCCTCGTCGTCCTTGGCCGCTGCATCACCCTGAACCGTCCAGAGAACCGCGGCGAACCCCTGCATCCATAAGTTCCTTCCTCCTCGTAGGATAGATCTGCGTTAAGCTCCTGCTGTTCTTCCCGTGTTCTTCGCCGTCGTTCGGGAGTTCTTGGTAGTTTTCATTTTTACTGCCTCTCCTTGATCTTGAGATAGTATAGAACCAACGCGGCGGCTTTTTAGCACCCATTTCAAATGCGAATAGATCTCTTTTCACTGCATAAAGGCTCCGTTCGAGCCCAAGAACTTCCTTTGCATCTGTTTTTAGGTCTAGAAACTTTCCTTTTAGCCGACCGTTTTGATCCAAATTATTTACTGCAACGTGTGAAACCTGTTTTCACCCCGCTTAGTAGAAAACTGCACCCGTTAAATCACGGCGGCTTACATTCCGGTTTAAGGAAACCACGCACCGTAGAACCTTTCGGCTCAAAGGAAGCCACGCGCCGTAAAATTTTCCGGCTCACTTACAACAAGGCTGTAGACGATTTGAATTACTCTCAAGCACACCAGCGGCTTAGATAACCCGATGCACTTAGATATATGTCATTAGGCCCCTCCATAAGCCGCCACTTTAAACACTGAACTGTAAATTTCCTCCGGCTATCAGTTAAACCGGACATTTTCCTTTTATCATAGGCGTCCGACTTTCACCATGCCTCCCAAAGCTCCCAAAGCTCCCATCACATGCAATTGGATGAGGTCCAACGTCACCGATGAGACTTTAACAGATTTCATGAAGTCGGGTTACCTGCCTAAGAAGGACGTTATGTCCTACCGTGCCCCCGACCCATCAGAGGAGAGACCACAACCAAGGGACGGGGAGGTGGTCATTTTTGCGGATCACATGAGCCGGGGCTTCGCACCGCCCGGCTCAAAGTTCTTTAGAGATGTGCTGAATTTCTTTGACCTGCAGCCACAAGACATAGGACCTAATTCTGTGTCCAATATATGCAACTTCCAAGTGTTCTGCGAAGTCTACCTTGGAGAGGAGCCCAGCCTGTTGCTCTTCAGAGAGCTCTTCTACCTGAACCGTCAGAACGAGTGCGCCAACGGGCCAAGCTTGGAACTTGGCGGCATCTCCATTCAGCGACTGAGAGACTGCCTTTTCCCCTACGCCGAGCCGCCAAGCCACCCAAAGGATTGGAACCAGACGTGGTTCTATTGCCAAGACACGTCGCCGGCTGACGAGAGTCCGCTGCCCGGCTTTCGCCCCTCGCGTCTGGAACCAACACACCCTCTGTCAGACAAGCTGACTCAAGCGGAGCGCCAACCTCTGCTCCCCACTATTAACAAGATCAAGGCTCTTCTGGGCAATGATCTCAATGGAATTGATCTGGTCCGGGTCTGGATCTCGTGGCGGGTGATCCCCCTGAGCCGCCGCCCCGGCTTAATGTGTGAGTACACAGGCCGGAAAGATGACCCCCTGCGACACAGCCGCAACGATCTTCCTGAAGATGTTGCCGAGGACATGACCAAGGCTCTCTTGAATGAGAGCTTGGCAGACTGCGGGAGGACCGGCTTAAGCCCCTTCTGCAAGACCAACCCGGCCCCAGCGGTAAGCCGCTGACCTGAACATCTTATTTTCACCTGTAGACAACTTTCATCCGAACCTTAAGAAATCGTCATTGTATTTTTCAGGCCGATGAAAAATTCTGGAAGGTCAAATATGACCATGAGGCGGCCAAGAAGGCCAGGAAAGCGAAGAAAGCCGCCAAGAGAGCCGCTCCCCGCAAGAAGGGAAGTAGGCCTACTGCTTCAGAGCTGCTGCAACTAAGCGACAGCTCCGAGTCAGAGGTAACCCCTGAGCCTATAAACTCTTGTTGTACTTGCTGTCTATTTCTGTCCACCTTATCAATACTGTTCATCAACAGGATGATACCGGAGCAAGTAACCCGGTGGTTGAAGAGGTAATGATACTTTCCTCCGACTCGGAGCCCTTGCCAAGGCTGAAAGTCCGAAGGGTAACCCGGAAAGTAAGATTTTCTCATCCTTTAGCTTATCAAGATCCTCAATTTTTTTTGAAGCAACAGACTCATGAGAGCCGGCGGCACACCCGGACCAACAAGGACGCTGACCTTTCTTCCGGCTTACCCGACGCATCGAGGAAACGCCGAACCGAGGTTATCTCCAACTTGTACCCTTTTCATCCTTTGGCGGGTGTTATACGTCAACCGCTCAATTCTTCTGATTCAAACTATCAGGAAACCTCACCCTCCTCTGGTGACTCGATGTAATCAAGCCTGCCAGCCTTCAAGACCGTACCCGGGTAACAATGATCATCTCTTTGTTGTGCTTATCTTTGCTCATACCTTTGTACTAACCTTTTTGTCCTTTCAGTGCCCAGGCAAAGCTCACCAAGAGGGCGAAGAAGAACAAGCCGGTCGAAGAGCCGGACTTGCCTGAACCGGAGGTAGCAACTCAAGAACCGCCAGCTTCCTTCGCTCCCGAAGCCACCGCTCCAACCGACAAGGAAACTACAGAGGCTTTTGCTAACCCGGAGACCTCCAGCTCGGCTCAGCCGGTCAATGACCCGGACGTGGTAATCACCCGGACGGAGTTTGTTGAGCCGGGGAGACCTACTGCACTGGCCAAGTGCTCCGCCAAGGAGGAATTGCTATAGCACCGCTGGGTTAATCTGGACCTCACCGACTACGCCAATCTGAACATCGGAGAGATCGTCTCCGGCTATGTCAGCCAAGTGCACAAGAGCCGGGATGTAGAGATCGGCATGGTGAACCAGATTCATCAGAAGTCTGAGGTACTACTCTTCTTTCTTCTTTCTTACTGCATAGTTATCTTGTTATTCTTACCATGCTCTAGCCCCCAAGTCTACGACTTATGATAGAATACGTTGTAGACTTAAGTTCCGGCTTACTCGCTTGTACCGGCAATTTGTAAATAGAAAACGTTCGATATGCATTAGCCCCCAAGTGCCAAGTGTCTTTGCTTGGAAAGTGCTTGGGACTTTAAAATTGCATAATAACTGTTCACCCCATAACCCGGAAATTATGCAGGCTGCTTGCAAGAAGTTTGAAGCTGACATCTCTGATCTGAAGACCTGGCTGAAGATGCAAGAAACTGAGACCCGGAAGGCCAATGCCAAATTTGTGTCCAGTATTGCTGCGCAAGAAAAGCTGAAGACGGACTTTGACGCTGAACGGAGAGCTTGGGCCGAAGAAAAGGCTACTCTGGTGAACCGGGCCGAACAGGCGGAGAAGGCTCTGACAGAGAAGACCGCCGAACTCTCCGGCTTAAAGCGCCAAGTGTCCCAGATGGTTGCCGCAATCTTCGGTAAGTCATTTCACCGGCTTTCATCAAGTGTATAATCTTTATATCTCATAACTCATCCTTGTCGGCGGCTTATCTTATTCTGTTAAACAGGTCCCAGAAGCGCCAACCTCAACCAAAGTGTGGTAACTAAGTTGAAGGCCGTGTACACCCTGGTGGAGCAACTCTACACCGGGTCACAGCGTGCTTTGGCTGTGGTGGCCCTATCCAATGAGGTGCCGACTCACCTGGCGGAAGTTCTTCGCCGGCTCGCCGTTCTTCCTCAACGTGTCCAAGAGCTGCGACGGGCCTCTGCAAGAGCCGGAGCCATAGCTGCTCTGAGCCAGGCCAAGGCGTTCCTTCCAGAACTAGACCCGGCGGACATCGCTCTGGGCTACCCCAGTTTGAAGGAAGACGGCACCCCCTTCGACCAAAGGGACTTTGCAGCCTGTGTGAAGATCGTATGCCCGGTGGCCACTCTGATTGGCAATGATACGGATCTGACTAAGTACCAACCGGGTTACGACTCAGAGAATCAGAGGATCCCCACTCCGCGCTATGAAGCCATCAGCTTAGTCCTGCCGACTCGGAAGCACACCTTTGCCCCGGAGATTGACCCGGCCGGGTTAATTGACGAGGAAGCTCAATTTGAAGCTCTGAGCGGCATTGATTGGAAGTTGTCAACTTTCCAGGTCTTGGGAACAGCCGGAGGAGCGGAGAGGGATGAGCCGGAAACTTCAACCCGGCAAGCATCGTAACTCTGCAGGCGGCTTATTAAACAATGCTTCACCCTTTTGGACTCGATGAGTCTTGTAATAGAGTAGGACCAACACTTTAACTTTGCCGTGCCATCGTGCACGCGTTGAATGCTGAAGTCCATTGAAGTTGTCTCCTTTATATTTCTCCGGGTTATAGTTGATCAGTCATGTTCCTTAAGCTTAAATAGTTGTCTTTAACTATCCTGCATAGAAAGACAAATCACAAGTCTCGAGGCGGCTTACCGCACGGAGAATCATAGTCTTATGCACATAACCCGGAATATGATTCACCAAAGACTGGTCCTCAATTATGTCCTTGATATAACCGTAACAACACACTTACCAGCCTGCAAGCACACTTCCGGCTTAGATAACCCGGGCAATAAGGTGGTACCTCAATTCCGGTTTACCAGTCTTAATGACGCCGGTTGTATTCGACTAGCAATGTAAATCAAAGTTAAGCCGACAAAGTGAGACCCGCCGTGCATACTTGAAATAATCAGAAGAACCTGCTATAAATCAGAAAAACGTAGGGGCTTTCGGTTCGAATACGACCAGAAACCCGTCCCAAAGGGGTTATGCTAGGATTCGAATGCGATCATATAGCCCCCAGTGGGTGTGGCGATGCCAATCAAGAGGGTACCGACAGCTATGTTCTCTTTGGTTCGAATACGACCCATGTTTGAACAGGAAGCCCCCAAATGACTTTAAGAATTGTTTAACGACGCTAATTCGAATATGATCCACGTCAGTTCCCAAAGGGGGTTGAACTATGATTCAGATATGATCAAAGAAAACTCCTCAATGAGCTCGGCACTTTGCCAATCAAATGGGTATCGACAGCTATGTTCTCTTTGGTTCGAATACGACCTATGTTTGAACAGGAAGCCCCCAAGTGATTATATTGCGTACGGCTAGATTCGAATACGATCATAAGCCGGATCCACCTCCAAATTACCATGTGATCTTGTAATGGAAACAACACATTTACCTTTGGAGGAGAAAAAAGGACAGAGGTCCTGTTTTATTGCTTATCATAATATATACATGGCTTATAGAAATATGTACATCACGAGAGCCGGTGGCTCAAGTGTAATAAGGCCTAAGCTGAGCTATGTTCCACGGCCGATGGGTCTCCTCCTCCGACTTACGTGAATCTTTGTGCTCCCGAATGTCAATGAGGTAATATGACCCGTTGTGCAAGTTCTTGCTGACCACAAAGGGTCCTTCCCAAGGCGGGGATAGCTTGTGCGCATCTGTTTGATCTTGGATGAGCCGGAGCACCAGATCACCTTCCTGGAAGACCCGGGATTTAACCCGGCGACTGTGATAACGGTGCAGGTCTTGTTGGTAAATCGCTGATCGAGCTGCCGCCACATCACGCTGTTCGTCCAGCAAGTCAAGAGCATCTTGGCGCGCCTGTTCATTATCTGCCTCAACATAAGCCGCCACTCGAGGCAAGTCATGACGGATGTCACTGGGGAGGACTACTTCTGCCCCATAAACCATGAAGAAAGGCTTGAAACCTGTAGACCTGTTAGGAGTAGTGTTGATGCTCCATAACACGGAGGGCAACTCCTCCACCCAACAACCCGGCGTCCGTTGCAAAGGGACCAAAAGCCGGGGCTTGATGCCCTTCAGAATCTCCTGATTAGCCCTCTCAGCTTGACCATTGGACTGAGGGTGAGCCACTCATGAAACATCTAGTCTAATATGATCTCGTTGACAAAACTCCTCCATGGCGCCTTTGGATAAATTGGTACCATTGTCAGTTATAATGCTGTGTGGAAAGCCAAAGCGAAAGATCACCTTTTTCATAAACTGAACTGCCGTGGCTGCATCACACTTCCTAACTGGCTCTGCTTCAACCCACTTGGTAAACTTGTCAACTGCCACCAAGAGGTGGGTCTTCTTATCCTTGGACCTTTTAAAAGGCCCAACCATATCAAGCCCCCAGACCGCAAAGGGCCAAGTAATTGGGATCATCCTCAGCTCCTGAGCCGGCACATGAGCCCATCGCGAGAACCTTTGGCAACCATCACATTTACTGACCAAGTCCTCCGCATCAGCATGAGCCGTCAGCCAATAAAAACCATGACGAAAAGCCTTGGCCACAAGAGACTTTGAGCCGGCGTGATGGCCACAATCCCCTTCATGAATCTCACGCAAGATCTCTTGACCTTCCTCAGGGGAGACACAACGCTGGAACGCTCCCGTAACACTGCGGCGATGCAACTCACCATTGATAACAATCATTGACTTAGACCGCCGGGTTATTTGTCTGGCCAAAGTTTCATCCTCAGGCAAATCTCCCCGGGTCATGTAAGCTAGATAGGGCATTGTCTAGTCCGGTATGATGTGGAGAGCCGCCACCAGCCGTGCCTCCGGGTCAGGGACAGCCAAGTCTTCCTCTGTAGGCAACTTAACATAAGGGTTATGCAGGACGTCCAGGAAAATATTAGGTGGCACCGGTTTTCGCTGAGAGCCCAGCCGGCTTAAAGCATCAGCCGCCTCGTTCTTCCTGCGATCGATGTGCTCTACTTGGTAACCCTGAAAGTGCCCAGCAATGGCATCAACTTCGCGGCGATAAGCCGCCATGAGAGGGTCCTTGGAGTCCCACTTTCCTGATACTTGTTGAGCCACCAAGTCTGAGTCGCCGAAGCACCTTACCCGGCTCAAGCTCATCTCCATAGCCATCCGAAGACCGTGGAGCAAGGCCTCGTACTCAGCTGCGTTGTTGGTACAAGGAAACATCAATTGTAGCACATAATGGAACTTATCACCCTTAGGGGAAGCCAATACGACTCCAGCCCCCGAGCCCTCCAACTGCCTGGACCCATCAAAGTGAATAGTCCAATATGTGTTATCCGGCTTTTGTTCGGGCACTTGTAGCTCTGTCCAATCATTGATGAAATCCACCAAAGCCTGAGATTTAACAGCAGTGTGTGGCACATACTTCAGACCATGAGGTCCGAGCTCTATAGCCCACTTAGCCACTCTCCCTGTGGCCTCCCTGTTCTGAATGATATCTCCAAGGGGGGCAGAACTGACCACAGTGATGGGGTGACCCTGGAAATAATGCTTAAGCTTCCGGCTTGCCATGAACACACCATAAACAAGCTTCTGCCAATGTGGATACCGCTGCTTGGACTCAATGAGTACTTCGCTCACAAAATAAACCGGCCTCTGAACCGGATGCTCCTTACCCTCTTCCTTGCGCTCCACCACCACGGCCACACTGACGGCTCGGGTGTTAGCAGCCACATATAGCAATAAAGGCTCCTTGTCAACCGGAGCAGCAAGGACTGGGGGCTCAGCCAGCTGTCTCTTCAAATCCTCAAAAGCAGTATTAGCTGCATCATTCCAGACAAAGTCATCAGTTTTCTTCATCAACTGATATAATGGCATGGCCTTCTCCCCCAAACGGCTTATAAAACGGCTTAAAGCAGCGATACGACCCGCCAGGCACTGGACGTCGTTTATACATGCCGGCTTAGCCAGGGAGGTGATGGCCTTGATCTTCTCCGGGTTAGCTTCAATGCCTCTGTTAGGAACCAAGAAACCCAAGAGCTTGCCTGCAGGAACACCAAAAACACATTTGGCCGGGTTAAGCATCATCTTGTAGACCCGGAGATTATCAAAGGTTTCCCTCAGATCATCTATCAAGGTTTCCTCCTTCCTGGATTTAACCACAATATCATCCACATTAGCATGAACATTGCGCCCAATCTGGTTATGAAGACAGTTCTGCACGCAACGCTGATAAGTCGCCTGTGCACTCTTGAGTCCAAAGGGCATGGACACATAGCAGAAGGCTCCAAAGGGAGTGATGAACGCCGTCTTCTCCTGGTCCTTAACTGCCATTTTAATCTGATGATATCCAGAATAGGCATCCAAGAAACTTAGGCGCTCACAACCCGCCGTAGCATCAATGATTTGATCAATACGGGGAAGGGCGAAAGGATCAGCTGGACACGCCTTGTTCAAATCCGTGTAGTCCACACACATCCGCCAGGTGCCGTTCTTCTTGAGTACGAGCACCGGGTTAGCTAACCACTCTGGGTGAAAGACTTCAACAATAAACCCAGCCGCCAAGAGCCGGGCCACCTCTTCACCAATAGCTTTCCGCCTCTCTTCATTAAACCGCCGAAGGAACTGCCTGACCGGCTTAAATTTTGGATCAACATTGAGAGTGTGCTCAGTGAGTTCTCTAGGTACACCTGGCATGTCAGACGGCTTCCATGCAAAAATGTCCCTATTCTCACGGATGAACTTGATGAGCGCGCTTTCCTATTTTGGATCCAGATTGGCACTGATGCTAAACTGCTGAGATAAATCTCCTGGAAAGAAATCAACAAGTTTAGTCTCATCAGCCGACTTAAATTTCATTGCCGGCTCATGCTCCGTAGTCGGCTTTTTCAGAGAGGTCATATCTGTTGGGTCAACGTTGTCTTTGTAAAATTTCAACTCCTCTGTTGCACAAACAGATTCTGCATAAGCTACATCGCCTTCCTCACACTCCAGGGCCTCCTTCCGGCTGCCGTGAACCGTAATGGTCCCATTATGACCCGGCATCTTGAGCTGTAAATACACGTAATACGGCCGTGCCATGAACTTGGCGTAAGCCGGCCGCCCAAATATGGCATGGTACGGACTTCTTATCTTGACCACCTCAAAGGTCAATTTTTCCACCCTGTAGTTGTGCTCATCTCCAAAGGCCACTTCCAACTCGATCTTGCCGACTGGATAAGCCGACTTACCAGGTACCACACCATGGAAAATAGTGTTTGACTGGCTGAGGTTCTTATCAATCAACCCCATACGACGGAAAGTCTCATAATAGAGGATGTTGATGCTGCTGCCTCCATCCATGAGCACCTTAGTGAACTTATATCCTCCCACCTGAGGAGCCACCACCAAGGCCAAGTGACCCGGATTATCCACCCGGGGAGGGTGATCCTCCCTACTCCACACTATAGGCTGCTCAGACCACCGCAAGTAGCGTGGAACCGCCGGCTCAACAGCATTCACAGCCCTCTTATGCAGCTTCTGATCTCGCTTACACAGACTGGTGGTAAACACATGATACTGTCCACCGCTAAGCTGCTTTGGATTGGTCTGATAACCCCCTGCTGCTGTTGATGACCCTGGCCAGACTGCTGATTAAAGCCCCCTTGACCGTTCTGAGGATTAGAATTTGAGCCGCCGCCTGGGCCATGAAAGCCGCCGGCGCCTGAGCCACCGCCCGGGCCATTGTTGCCGTTAAAGGCGTTGGAATTCTTAAAAGCCTTCATGATTGCACAATCCTTTCATAGATGAGTAGCTGGCTTCTCTCTAGAGCCATGCCTTGGACAAGGCTCATTCAACAGCTGCTCCAGCGTCGGGCCTGACCCGCCGGCTCGGGGAGGGGGCCTCCCCTTGCGTCGCTGGTTATTACCTTGTGAGCTGGCGTTGGCTACGAACTCTAGGCTGCCATCGGCCTTGCGCTTGCCACCTCCTTGGTTCCCCGGGTTATGCTGAGGACCCTTGCCATTGCCGTTCTTCTTTCCCTTCCCTGTCCTTTCATCATCTGAAGCGGGGTCCTTGGTACCATCAGAATCGGCGTACTTGACGAGAGCCGCCATCAGTGTACCCATATCATTGCAGTCGCGCTTAAGCCGCCCGAGTTTCATCTTCAGGGGCACAAAACGACAATTCTGTTCCAACATTAAGACTGCAGAGCCGGCATCCATCTTATCAGAGGAATGTATTATCTCCTTAACCCGGCGAACCCAATATGTCATAGATTCACCCTCCTGCTGCTTACAGTTAGTCAAATCCACAATTGACATAGACTGCCTACAGGTATCCTTGAAGTTTTGGATGAACCGGGCTTTCAGCTCAGCCCAAGACCCGATGGAATTCGGTGGTAGCCCTTTCAACGAAGTGCGGGCAGTCCCATCTAACATCATGGTGAAGTACTTGGCCATTGCCGCTTCACTGACTTCCAGCAGTTCCATGGCCATCTCGTAACTCTCGATCCAGGCTGCGGGTTGTAAGTCAGCCGTGTAATTAGGCACCTTTCTAGGGCCTTTGAAGTCCTTGGGTAGACGTTCATTGCGGAGAGCTGGCACTAAACAAGGGACACCTCCAGTCCTGGTGGGGATACCCACGTCGACGGAAGTCGTCGGATAAGCTGGGGGAGTCTGGTAAGCCGTCAACTGAGGCACCTGCTCCGCCTCTTGCCGCGCTCTGTCTTGGTCTGCTGCGTGAAAGGCTCCGTTATGAATTGGGCCATGGCCAGGGGGCGGGTCATGGCGTCGGACATTACTTGAGCCGGTCGCTGAGACCATGTGTCTGCTATAACTCGGGCTCCGGCCTGGACGAGGGGTCGAGTGGATCCTGTCCCGGCTGTAGGAGTACGCCTCTTGCTGCGCCAGTGCTGTCTGAAGGAGTTCCCTGACCCGGCGGGTTTCAACAGCCGTCGGAGAGTCGCCATCAATTGGGAGGGCCGCCAGCCGCGCTGCAGCGGCTACCATGTTCTCCAGCGGGTTAGCATAATGACCCGGTGGTATTGGCACATACAGAGGCGGGGCAGGGCTCACCCGGGGAGGCCCCATTACTTGCGGCTGAATAGGGTTCCCAGACCCGGGCACTATGATCCCCGGCGGGTTACTAGACCCTGCACCTGGCGTGTTGAAGAGGTTTCGAGGATCATAAACCGGAGGGAGTCGAGATTGGGCCTTTTGATGCCTCCTTCTCATGACCTCATTGGACGCGTTCTGATCCATCGTGAGCCGGAAGGACTGCGCCTGGATCAACTGAGTTTGGGCGTCGAGAGCCGCCCTCTCCGCAGCCATCCTGATCCCTTCCACTGCCAGATCCTCCTTAGCTTTCACTAGATCTAACTTTAACTACGCCACCTCCGCATCATGCTGAGCTTGATCCGCCGGGTCAACCGCGGCGGTCAACAGGGCCGTCATCTTGTCCGTGAGATCCATCAGCACCTGAGCCGGCGAGGGCACCGGGTTTCCCGCTCCAGCAGCAGGGTTTTGAACAGGCTGCACACCGGCCATGAAGATTCCAACCCGGCTTGGCGGCTCAAACGGGTCCGGAATACTGTCACCATCGGAACAACCCATGAGCCTGCCATCTTGAAGTTGATACAACGAGTTTGACTCATCGGTGGACGACTCGCCGTCAGAGCTGGCGGCCGTCTCGTCACCAGATCCAGATCTATCAGAGAGCCCTCCATGGATACATCCCACAAAAGCATGCTTTAAGGCAGGCAGGGCCCGGGCGGGTCGTGCACACTGAGCCGTCTCGATGAGATCGGCGCAGAGATCCGGCTCAGGGCCCGGCTCACCAATCTTGCCAATGAAAACATGAATTCCGCCGAAGGGGACCCGGTACCCGTACTCAATTGAACCGGCGTCGGGGCCCCAGTTTGCATCGTCGATGTAGAGCTTGCCGCGATGACTCTTGGTCATCCGGCCCACAGCGTATCCCTTGAGCCCTTCGAAGCTGCCCTTCAAGAACTCAAATCCACCGTGCGCTGGCCCCACGGTGGGCGCCAACTGTCATGGAATTGTCACGGCAGATGTCCTCAAGCTAGGACTTAGTCGTGGAGCCATCGCTGCTAGGAAGCTTGAAGGGGTTAACGGGACAAGGAACACGAGGGTTTATACTGGTTCGGCCCCTTACGGTGAAGGTAAAAGCCTACGTCCAGTTGAGGTGGTATTGATTAGGGTTTCGATGACCAGGGAGCTTAACTGCTATGCCCGACTCTCGATGAGATCTTTCTTGTCCCTAAACCGCTGCCGGGTCGTCCCTTTATATAGAGAGGTTGACGCCCAGCAGCTCTCAGAGTCCCGGCCGGCTCATAAAAGTGTCCGGCTCGGACTCTCAACTATTCTTGCCTTATACTACAAGTCTCGCGGGTCTTAAGCTATCTCCGGGTCTTAAGCCCATCTTTGGCCCACCATCTTCAAGTTTGGTGCCAGGCTTCAAGTGATGACCCTTATGAGTAACCTGGCCCCTTCTGGCGGGTGACTCTAAGGTTTATATCCTCAACTGGAACTATGTGCCCGTAGATTTTATTGTTCTTGATATAGATTGCAATCCTTCATGTCCTATTATTCTTGGTAGACCTTTCCTTAGAACGATTGGTGCAATTATTGATATGAAGGAAGGGAATATTAGGTTCCAATTTCCATTAAAGAAAGGCATCGAACACTTCCCTAGAAATAAAATAAAATTACCATATGAATCTATCATGAGAGCCACTTATGGATTGCCTACCAAAAGATGACAATACCTAGATCTATCCTTGCTTTTATGCCTAGCTAGGGGCGTTAAACGATAGCGCTTGTTGGGAGGCAACCCAATTTTAATTTTAGTTTTTGCTTTTTGCTCTGTTTAGGAATAAATTTTTGATCTAGCCTCTGTTTAGATGTGTTTTATGTTTTAATTAGTGTTTGTGCCAAGTTAAACCTATAGGATCTTCTTGGATGATACTTATTTGTTCTTGCTGAAAATTCCAGAAACTTTCTGTTCACGAAAATAATTGTTAAAAATCACCAGAACGTGATATAATATTGATTCCAATTTCTGCTGATCAATAAACAAATTTTCTAGGTCGTCCTATTTTGGCTGAATTTTTGCAGTTCCAGAAGTTTGCGTTAGTAACAGATTACTACAGACTGTTCTGTTTTTGACAGATTCTGTTTTTCGTGTGTTGTTTGCTTATTTTGATGAATCTATGGCTAGTAAAATAGTTTATAAACCATAGATAAGTTGGAATACAGTAGGTTTAACACCAATTTAAATAAATAATGAGTTCATTACAGTACCTTGAAGTGGTCTTTTGTTTTCTTTCGCTAACGGAGCTCACGAGATTTTCTGCTGAGTTTTGTGTTGTGAAGTTTTCAAGTTTTGGGTAAAAGATTTGATGGATTATGGAACAAGGAGTGGCAAGAGCCTAAGCTTGGGGATGCCCATGTCACCCCCAAGATAATCTAAGGACACCTAAAAGCCAAAGCTTGGGGATGCCCCGGAAGGCATCCCCTCTTTCGTCTACTTCCATCGGTAACTTTACTTGGAGCTATATTTTTATTCACCACATGATATGTGTTTTGCTTGGAGCGTCTTGTATGATTTGAGTCTTTGCTTTTTAGTTTACCACAATCATCTTTGCTGTACACACCTTTTGAGAGAGACACACATGATTCAGAAACTATTAGAATACTCTATGTGCTTCACTTATATCTTTTGAGTTATATAGTTTTGCTCTAGTACTTCACTTATATCTTTTAGAGCACGGTGGTGGATTTGTTTTATAGAAACTATTGATCTCTCATGCTTCACTTAGATTATTTTGAGAGTCTTAAATAGCATGATAATTTTCTTAAATAATCCTAATATGCTAGGTATTCAAATTAGTAAAAACTTTCTTATGAGTGTGTTGAATACTAAGAGAAGTTTGATGCTTGATGATTGTTTTGAGACATGGAGGTAGTGATATTAAAGTTGTGCTAGTTGAGTAATTGTGAATTTGAGAAATACTCGTGTTGAAGTTTGCAAGTCCCGTAGCATGCACGTATGGTAAACGTTATGTAACAAATTTGAAACATGAGGTGTTCTTTGATTGTCCTCCTTATGAGTGGCGGTCGGGGACGAGCGATGGTCTTTTCCTACCAATCTATCCCCCTAGGAGCATGCGCGTAGTGCTTGGTTTTTGATGACTTGTAGATTTTTGTAATAAGTATGTGAGTTCTTTATGACTAATGTTCAGTCCATGGATTATACGCACCCTCACCTTTCCATTGCTAGCCTCTTCGGTACCGTGCATTACCCTTTCTCACATTGAGAGTTGGTGCAAACTTCGCCGGTGCATCCAAACCCTATGATATGATACGCTCTTTCACACATAAACCTCCTTATATCTTCCTCAAAACAGCCACCATACCTACCTATTATGGCATTTCCATAGCCTTTCCGAGATATATTGCCATGCAACTTTCCACCGTTCCATTTATCATGACACGTTCATCATTGTCATATTGCTTTGCATGATCATGTAGTTGACATAGTATTTGTGGCAAAGACACCGTTCATAATTCTTTCATACATGTCACTCTTGGTTCATTGCATATTCCGGTACACCGCCGGAGGCATTCATATAGAGTCATAGTTTGTTATAGTATCAAGTTGTAATCATTGAGTTGTAAATAAATAAAAGTGTGATGATCATCATTTTCTAGAGCATTGTCCCAAGTGAGGAATAAAAAAATAGAGAAAGGCCATAAAAAAGAGAAGGCCCAAAAAAATGAGAGAAAAAGAGAGAAGGGACAATGTTACTATCCTTTTTCCACACTTGTGCTTCAAAGTAGCACCATAATCTTCATGATAGAGAGTCTCTTATTTTGTCACTTTCATATACTAGTGGGGACTTTTCATTATAGAAGTTGGCTTCTATATTCCAACAATGGGCCTCCTCAAGTGCCCTAGGTCTTCGTGAGCAAGCAAGTTGTATGCACACCCACTTAGTTTCTTTTGTTGAGCTTTCATATATTTATAGCTCTAGTGCATCCGTTACATGGCAATCCCTACTCCTTGCATTAACATCAATCGATGAGCATCTCCATAGCTCATTGATTAGCCTCGTTGATGTGAGACTTTCTCCTTTTTTTTGTCTTCTCCACATAACCCCCATCATTATACTCTATTCCACCCATACTGCTATATCCATGGCTCACGCTCATGTATTGCGTGAAGGTTGAAAAAGTTTGAGATTACTAAAGTATGAAACAATTGCTTGGCTTGTCATCGGGGTTGTGCATGATGAGAGCATTCTTGTGTGACGAAAATGGAGCATGACTAAACTATACGATTTTGTAGGGATGAACTTTCTTTGGTCATGTTATTTTGAGAGGACATAATTGCTTAGTTAGTATGCTTGAAGTATTATTATTTTTATGTCAATATTGAACTTTTATCTTGAATCTTTCGGATCTGAATATTCATACCACAATTAAGAAGAATTACATTGAAATTATGCCAAGTAGCATTCCACATCAAAAATTCTGTTTTTATCATTTACCTACTCGAGGACGAGCAGGAATTAAGCTTGGGGATGCTTGATACGTCTCCAATGTATCTATAATTTTTTATTGTTCCATGCTATATTATCTTCTGTTTTGGACATTATTGGGCTTTATTATACACTTTTATATTATTTTTGGGACTAACCTATTAACCGGAGGCCCAGCCCAGAATTGATGTCTTTTTGCCTATTTCAGAGTTTCGCAGAAAAAGACTATCAAACGGAGTCCAAACGGAATGAAACCTTCGGGAACGTGATTTTCGGAACGAACGTGATCCAGAGGACTTGGACCCTACGTCAAGACATCAACCAGGTGGGCACGAGGTAGGGGGCGCGCCTACCCCCCCCAGGCGCGCCCTCCACCCTCGTGGGCCCCACGTTGCTCCACCGACGTACTTCTTCCTCCTATATATACCTACGTACCCCCAAACTACCAGATACGGAGCCAAAAACCTAATTCCACCGCCGCAACCTTTTGTACCCGTGAGATCCCATCTTGGGGCCTGTTCCGGAGCTCCGCCGGAGGGGGCATCGATCATGGAGGGCATCTACATCAACACCATAGCCTCTCTGATGATGTGTGAGTAGCTTACTTCAGACCTTCGGGTCCATAGTTATTAGCTAGATGGCTTCTTCTCTCTTTTTGGATCTCAATACAATGTTCTCCCCCTCTCTTGTGGAGATCTATTCGATGTAATCTTCTTTTGCGGTGTGTTTGTGTTGGGGATCGTTGCAGAATTTTAAAATTTTCTATGCATCACCAAGATCCATCTATGGAGTATACTAGCAACGAGGGGAAAGGAGTGCATCTACATACCCGTGTAGATCGCGAGCGGAAGCGTTCAAGTGAACGGGGTTGATGGAGTCGTACTCGCCGTGATCCAAATCACCGATGACCGAGTGCCGAACGGACGGCACCTCCGCGTTCAACACACGTACGGAGCAGCGACGTCTCCTCCTTAATGATCCAGCAAGGGGAAAGGAGAGGTTGATGGAGATCCAGCAGCACGACGGCGTGGTGGTGGAAGTAGCGGGGATCCCGGCAGGGCTTCGCCAAGCGCAAGCGGGAGGGAGAGGTGTTGCAGGGGGAGAGGGAGGCGCCAGGGGCTGTAGTACTACTGCCCTCCCTCCCCCCCCACTATTTATAGGGGCCCTGGGGGGGCGCCGCCCCCCTGGAGATCCCATCTGAGGGGGGGCGGCGGCCAAGGGGGGTGGCTTGCCCCCCAAGCCAAGTGGGGCGCCCCCACCCCTAGGGTTTCCAACCCTAGGCGCAGGGGGAGGCCCAAGGGGGGCGCGCCAGCCCACTAGGGGCTGGTTCCCCTCCCACTTCAGCCCATGGGGCCCTCCGGGATAGGTGGCCCCACCCGGTGGACCCCCGAGACCCTTCCGGTGGTCCCGGTACAATATCGATAACCCCCGAAACTTTCCCGGTGGCCGAAACTGGACTTCCTATATACAATTCTTCACCTCCGGACCATTCCGGAACTCCTCGTGACGTCCGGGATCTCATCCGGGACTCCGAACAACTTTCAGGTTTCCGCATACTAATATCTCTACAACCCTAGCGTCACCGAACCTTAAGTGTGTAGACCCTACGGGTTTGGGAGACATGCAGACATGACCGAGACGCCTCTCCGGTCAATAACCAACAGCAGGATCTGGATACCCATGTTGGCTCCCACATGTTCCACGATGATCTCATCGGATGAACCACGATGTCGAGGATTCAATCAATCCCGTATACAGTTCCCTTTGTCAATCGGTATGTTACTTGCCCGAGATTCGATCGTCGGTATCCCAATACCTTGTTCAATCTCGTTACCGGCAAGTCTCTTTACTCGTACCGTAATGCATGATCCCATGGCTAACTCCTTAGTCACATTGAGCTCATTATGATGATGCATTACCGAGTGGGCCCAGAGATACCTCTCCGTCATACGGAGTGACAAATCCCAGTCTCGATCCGTGTCAACCCAACAGACACTTTCAGAGATACCCGTAGTGTACCTTTATAGTCACCCAGTTACGTTGTGACGTTTGGCACACCCAAAGCACTCCTACGGTATCTGGGAGTTACACGATCTCATGGTCTAAGGAAAATATACTTGACATTGGAAAAGCTCTAGCAAACGAACTACACGATCTTTGCGCTATGCTTAGGATTGGGTCTTGTACATCACATCATTCTCCTAATGATGTGATCCCGTTATCAATGACATCCAATGTCCATAGTCAGGAAACCATGACTATCTGTTGATCCACGAGCTAGTCAACTAGAGGCTTACTAGGGACACGTTGTGGTCTATGTATTCACACATGTATTACGATTTCCGGATAACACAATTATAGCATGAACAATAGACAATTATCATGAACAAAGAAATATAATAATAACCATTTATTATTGCCTCTAGGGCATATGTCCAACAGTCTCCCACTTGCACTAGAGTCAATAATCTAATTACATTGTGATGAATTGAACACCCATAGATTTCTGGTGTTGATCATGTTTTGCTCTAGGGAGAGGTTTAGTCAACGGATCTGCTACATTCAGGTCCGTATGTACTTTACAAATATCTATGTCTCCATTTTGAACACTTTCACGAATGGAGTTGAAGCGACGCTTGATATGCCTGGTCTTCCTGTGAAACCTGGGCTCCTTGGCAAGGGCAATAGCTCCCGTGTTATCACAGAAGAGAGTCATCGGGCCCGACGCATTGGGAATCACCCCTAGGTCGGTAATGAACTCCTTCATCCAGATTGCTTCTTGCGCTGCCTCTGAGGCTGCCATGTACTCCGCTTCACATGTAGATCCCGCCACGACGCTTTGCTTGCAACTGCACCAGCTTACTGCCCCTCCATTCAAAATATACACGTATCCGGTTTGTGACTTCGAGTCATCCAGATCTGTGTCGAAGCTAGCGTCGACGTAACCCTTTACGACGAGCTCTTCGTCACCTCCATAAACGAGAAACATATCCTTAGTCCTCTTCAGGTACTTCAGGATATTCTTGACCGCTGTCCAGTGTTCCATGCCGGGATTACTTTGGTACCTTCCTACCAAACTTACGGCAAGGTTTACATCAGGTCTGGTACACAGCATGGCATACATAATAGACCCTATGGCCGAGGCATAGGGGATGACACTCATCTTTTCTCTATCTTCTGCCGTGGTCGGGCATTGAGCCGTGCTCAATTGCACACCTTGCAATACAGGCAAGAACCCCTTCTTGGACTGATCCATATTGAACTTCTTCAATATCTTGTCAAGGTACGTACTCTGTGAAAGACCAATGAGGCGTCTTGATCTATCTCTATAGATCTTGATGCCTAATATATAAGCAGCTTCTCCAAGGTCCTTCATTGAAAAACACTTATTCAAATAGGCCTTTATACTTTCCAAGAATTCTATATCATTTCCCATCAATAGTATGTCATCCACATATAATAAGAGAAATGCTACAGAGCTCCCACTCACTTTCTTGTAAACACAGGCTTCTCCATAAGTCTGTGTAAACCCAAACGCTTTGATCATCTCATCTAATCGAATGGTCCAACTCCGAGATGCTTGCACCAGCCCATAGATGGAGCGCTGGAGCTTGCATACCTTGTTAGCATTCTTAGGATCGACAAAACCTTCCGGCTGCATCATATACAATTCTTCCTTAAGAAAGCTGTTAAGGAATGCCATTTTGACGTCCATTTGCCATATCTCATAAACATAGAATGCGACAATTGCTAACATGATTCGGACGGACTTCAGCTTCGCTACGGGTGAGAAAGTCTCATCGTAGTCAACCCCTTGAACTTGTCGATAACCCTTAGCGACAAGTCGAGCCTTATAGATGGTCACGTTACCATCCGCGTCAGTCTTCTTCTTAAAGATCCATTTATTTTCTATGGCTCGCCGATCATCGGGCAAGTCAGTCAAAGTCCATACTTCGTTTTCATACATGGATCCTATCTCGGATTTCATGGCTTCTAGCCATTTGTCGAAATCCAGGCCCGCCATCGCTTCTTCACAGTTCGAAGGTTCACCATTGTCTAACAACATGATTTCCAGGACAGGGTTGCCGTACCACACTGGTGCGGAACGTGTCCTTGTGGAGCTACGAAGTACAGCAGTAACTTGATCCGAAGCTTCATGATCATCATCATTAACTTCCTCCCCAGTCGGTGCAGGCACCACAGGAACATCTTCCCACGCTGCGCTACTCTCCTGTTCGGAAGGGGTGACTATCACCTCATCAAGTTCCACTTTCCTCCCACTCACTTCTTTCGAGAGAAACTCTTTCTCCAGAAAGGACCCATTCTTGGCAACAAAGATCTTGCCTTCGAATCTGAGGTAGAAGGTATACCCAATGGTTTCCTTAGGGTATCCTATGAAGACGCATTTTTTCGACTTGGGTTCGAGCTTTTCAGGTTGAAGTTTCTTGACATAAGCATCGCATCCCCAAACTTTTAGAAACGACAGCTTAGGTTTCTTCCCAAACCATAATTCATACGGTGTCGTCTCAACGGATTTCGACGGAGCCCTATTTAAAGTGAATGCGGCAGTCTCTAAAGCATAGCCCCAAAATGAGAGCGGTAGATCGGTAAGAGACATCATAGATCGCACCATATCCAATAGAGTGCGATTACGACGTTCAGACACACCGTTTCGCTGAGGTGTTCCAGGCGGCGTGAGTTGTGAAACGATTCCACATTTCCTTAAGTGTGTACCAAATTCGTGACTTAAATATTCTCCACCACGATCTGATCGTAAGAACTTTATTTTTCTGTCACGTTGATTCTCAACCTCACTCTGAAATTCCTTGAACTTTTCAAAGGTTTCAGACTTGTGTTTCATTAGGTAGACATACCCATATCTACTTAAGTCATCAGTGAGAGTGAGAACATAACGATATCCTCCGCGAGCCTCAACACTCATTGGACCGCACACATCGGTATGTATGATTTCCAATAAGTTGGTTGCTCGCTCCATTGTTGCGGAGAACGGAGTCTTGGTCATCTTACCCATGAGGCATGGTTCGCACGTGTCAAATGATTCGTAATCAAGAGACTCCAAAAGTCCATCTGCATGGAGCTTCTTCATGCGTTTGACACCAATGTGACCAAGGCGGCAGTGCCACAAGTATGTGGGACTATCGTTATCAACTTTACATCTTTTGGTATTCACACTATGAATATGTGTAACATCACGTTCGAGATTCATCAAGAATAAACCATTGACCAGCGGGGCATGACCATAAAACATATCTCTCATATAAATAGAACAACCATTATTCTCGGATTTAAATGAGTAGCCATCTCGAATTAAACGAGATCCAGATACAATGTTCATGCTCAAAGCTGGCACTAAATAACAATTATTGAGGTTTAAAACTAATCCCGTAGGTAAATGCAGAGGTAGCGTGCCGACGGCGATCACATCGACCTTGGAACCATTCCCGACGCGCATCGTCACCTCGTCCTTCGCCAGTCTCCGCTTATTCCGCAGCTCCTGTTTTGAGTTACAAATATGAGCAACCGCACCGGTATCAAATACCCAGGAGCTACTACGAGTACTGGTAAGGTACACATCAATTACATGTATATCACATATACCTTTGGTGTTGCCGGCCTTCTTGTCCGCTAAGTATTTGGGGCAGTTCCGCTTCCAGTGACCACTTCCCTTGCAATAAAAGCACTCAGTCTCAGGCTTGGGTCCATTCTTTGACTTCTTCCCGGCAACTGGCTTACCGGGCGCGGCAACTCCCTTGCCGTCCTTCTTGAAGTTCTTCTTACCCTTGCCTTTCTTGAACTTAGTGGTTTTATTCACCATCAACACTTGATGTTCCTTTTTGATCTCCACCTCCGCTGATTTCAGCATTGAATATACCTCAGGAATGGTCTTTTCCATCCCCTGCATATTGAAGTTCATCACAAAGCTCTTGTAGCTTGGTGGAAGCGACTGAAGGATTCTGTCAATGACCGCGTCATCCGGGAGATTAACTCCCAGCTGAGACAAGCGGTTGTGTAACCCAGACATTCTGAGTATGTGCTCACTAACAGAACTATTTTCCTCCATTTTACAGCTGAAGAACTTGTCAGAGACTTCATATCTCTCGACCCGGGCATGAGCTTGGAAAACCATTTTCAGCTCTTCGAACATCTCATATGCTCCATGTTTCTCAAAACGCTTTTGGAGCCCCGGTTCTAAGCTGTAAAGCATGCCGCACTGAATGAGGGAGTAATCATCAGCACGTGATTGCCAAGCGTTCATAACGTCTTGGTTCTCAGGGATGGGTGCTTCACCTAGCAGTGCTTCTAAGACATAATCTTTCTTGGCAGCTATGAGGATGATCCTCAGGTTCCGGACCCAGTCCGTATAGTTGCTGCCATCATCTTTCAGCTTGGTTTTCTCTAGGAACGCGTTGAAGTTGAGGACAACGTGGGCCATTTGATCTACAAGACATATTGTAAAGATTTTAGACTAAGTTCATGATAATTAAGTTCATCTAATCAAATTATTCAATGAACTCCCACTCAAATAGACATCCCTCTAGTCATCTAAGTGAAACATGATCCGAGTTAACTAGGTCGTGTCCGATCATCACGTGAGACGGACTAGTCAAGATCGGTGAACATCTCCATGTTGATCGTATCTACTATACGACTCATGCTCGACCTTTCGGTCTTCCGTGTTCCGAGGCCATGTCTGTACATGCTAGGCTCGTCAAGTCAACCTAAGTGTATTGCGTGTGTTCCGAGGCCATGTCTGTACATGCTAGGCTCGTCAACACCCGTTGTATGCAAACGTTAGAATCTATCACACCCGATCATCACGTGGTGCTTCGAAACAACGAACCTTCGCAACGGTGCACAGTTAGGGGGAACACTTTCTTGAAATTATTATAAGGGATCATCTTACTTACTACCGTCGTTCTAAGCAAATAAGATGCAAAACATGATAAACATCACATGCAATCAAATAGTGACATGATATGGCCAATATCATTTTGCTCCTTTGATCTCCATCTTCGGGGCGCCATGATCATCTTCGTCACCGGCATGACACCATGATCTCCATCATCATGATCTCCATCATTGTGTCTTCATGAAGTTGTCACGCCAACGATTACTTCTACTTCTATGGCTAACGCGTTTAGCAATAAAGTAAAGTAATTTACATGGCGTTATTCAATGACACGCAGGTCATACAAAAATAAAGACAACTCCTATGGCTCCTGCCGGTTGTCATACTCATCGACATGCAAGTCGTGATTCCTATTACAAGAATATGATCAATCTCATACATCACATATATCATTCATCACATCTTCTGGCCATATCACATCACAAGGCACATGCTGCAAAAACAAGTTAGACGTCCTCTAATTGTTGTTGCAAGTTTTTACGTGGCTTCTATAGGTTTCTAGCAAGAACGTTTCTTACCTACGTAAAACCACAACGTGATATGCCAATTTCTATTTACCCTTCATAAGGACCCTTTTCATCGAATCCGTTCCGACTAAAGTGGGAGAGACAGACACCCGCTAGCCACCTTATGCAACTAGTGCATGTCAGTCGGTGGAACCTGTCTCACGTAAGCGTACGTGTAAGGTCGGTCCGGGCCGCTTCATCCCACAATACCGCCGAAACAAGATAAGACTAGTAGTGGCAAGAAAAATTGACAACATCTACGCCCACAACTGCTTTGTGTTCTACTCGTGCATAGTAACTACGCATAGGCCTGGCTCATGATGCCACTGTTGGGGATCGTTGCAGAATTTTAAAATTTTCTACGCATCACCAAGATCCATCTATGGAGTATACTAGCAACGAGGGGAAAGGAGTGCATCTACATACCCTTGTAGATTGCGAGCGGAAGCGTTCAAGTGAACGGGGTTGATGGAGTCGTACTCGCCGTGATCCAAATCACCGATGACCGAGTGCCGAACGGACGGCACCTCCGCGTTCAACACACGTACGGAGCAGCGACGTCTCCTCCTTCTTGATCCAGCAAGGGGAAAGGAGAGGTTGATGGAGATCCAGCAGCACGACGGCGTGGTGGTGGAAGTAGCGGGGATCCCGGCAGGGCTTCGCCAAGCGCAAGCGGGAGGGAGAGGTGTTGCAGGGGGAGAGGGAGGCGCCAGGGGCTGTAGTACTGCTGCCCTCCCTCCCCCCCACTATTTATAGGGGCCCTGGGGGGCGCCCCCCTGGAGATCCCATCTGGGGGGGGCGGCCAAGGGGGGTGGCTTGCCCCCCAAGCCAAGTGGGGCGCCCCCCACCCCTAGGGTTTCCAACCCTAGGCGCATGGGGAGGCCCAAGGGGCGCGCCCCAGCCCACTAGGGGCTAGGTCCCCTCCCACTTCAGCCCATGGGGCCCTCTGGGACAGGTGGCCCCACCCGGTGGACCCCCGGGACCCTTCCGGTGGTCCCGGTACAATACCGATAACCCCCGAAACTTTCCCCGTGGCCGAAACTGGACTTCCTATATATAATTCTTCACCCCCGGACCATTCCGGAACTCCTCGTGACGTCCGGGATCTCATCCGGGACTCCAAACAACTTTCGGGTTTCCGCATACTAATATCTCTACAACCCTAGCGTCACCGAACCTTAAGTGTGTAGACCCTACGGGTTCGGGAGACATGCAGACATGACCGAGACGCCTCTCCGGTCAATAACCAACAGCGGGATCTGGATACCCATGTTGGCTCCCACAGGTTCCACGATGATCTCATCGGATGAACCACGATGTCGAGGATTCAATCAATCCCGTATACAATTCCCTTTGTCAATCGGTATGTTACTTGCCCGAGATTCGATCGTCGGTATCCCAATACCTTGTTCAATCTCGTTACCGGCAAGTCTCTTTACTCGTACCGTAATGCATGATCCCGTGGCTAACTCCTTAGTCACATTGAGCTCATTATGATGATGCATTACTGAGTGGGCCCAGAGATACCTCTCCGTCATACGGAGTGACAAATCCCAGTCTCGATCCGTGTCAACCCAACAGACACTTTCAGAGATACCCGTAGTGTACCTTTATAGTCACCCAGTTACGTTGTGACGTTTGGCACACCCAAAGCACTCCTACGGTATCCGGGAGTTACACGATCTCATGGTCTAAGGAAAAAGATACTTGACATTGGAAAAGCTCTAGCAAACGAACTACACGATCTTTGCGCTATGCTTAGGATTGCGTCTTGTCCATCACATCATTCTCCTAATGATGTGATCCCGTTATCAATGACATCCAATGTCCATAGTCAGGAAACCATGACTATCTGTTGATCAACGAGCTAGTCAACTAGAGGCTTACTAGGGACACGTTGTGGTCTATGTATTCACACATGTATTACGATTTCCGGATAACACAATTATAGCATGAACAATAGACAATTATCATGAACAAAGAAATATAATAATAACCATTTATTATTGCCTCTAGGGCATATTTCCAACAGTTTGTTGAGACCGATGAATTGTGGGTTTATGATCAAGTTTATCTATGAACAATATTTGAATCTTCACTGAATTCTTTTATGTATGATTGGTTATCTTTGCAAGTCTCTTCGAATTATCAGTTTGGTTTGGCCTACTAGATTGATCTTTCTTGCAATGGGAGAAGTGCTTAGCTTTGGGTTCAAACTTGCGGCGTCCTTTCCCAGTGACAATAGGGGTAGCAAGGCACGTATTGTATTGTTGCCATCGAGGATAACAAGATGGGGTTTTTATCATATTGCATGAATTTATCCCTCTACATCATGTCATCTTGCTAAGTGTTACTATGTTCTTATGAACTTAATACTCTAGATGCATGCTGGATAGCGGTCGATGTGTGGAGTAATAGTAGTAGATGCAGGCAGGAGTCGGTCTACTTGTCTCGGACGTGATGCCTATATACATGATCATACCTAGATATTCTCATAACTATGCTCAATCCTGTCAATTGCTCAACAGTAATTTGTTCACCCACCGTAAATACTTATGCTCTTGAGAGAAGCCACTAGTGAGACCAATGGCCCGGGGGTCTGTTTTCCATCATATTAATCTTCCAACACTTAGCTATTTCTTGCGCCGTTTTTATTTTGTTTACTTTACTTTGCATCTTTATCATAAAAATACCAAAAATATTATCTTATCATATCTATCAGATCTCACTCTCGTAAGTGACCGTGAAGGGATTGACAACCCCTTATCGCGTTGGTTGCGAGGATTTATTTGTTTGTGTAGGTGCGAGGGACTCGTGCGTGGCCTCCTACCGGATTGATACCTTGGTTCTCAAAAACTGAGGGAAATACTTATGCTACTTTGCTGCATCACCCTTTCCTCTTCAAGGGAAAACCAACGCAGTGCTCAAGAGGTAGCTAGTATCTCCTACGCTCGATGTGCGACTATCCATCATCACCACCATCTTCTTCATCCGCAAAGGAGAACTAAGTATCTAGTATGGGCACTCCCCTTGGCAACTGCCAAGCATGGGGGAGGTGCCCCGGTATCGTATCACCATCACACTCCTATCTTTACCGTTTTTCTTAGTTCGATCCTTTTGGTAGTATCTTGATCTAGTAGAATAAAGTTTTAGTATGATTTAGTTTTGAGTTTTGTTTTATGATCCTTCTATGTAATCGAGTTCGTGAGCTATATATAATAAAGATTAGTGTTGAGTCAAGGGCTTGATTATCTTGCTATGATCTTGAGGGAATAAAAATAAAAGAATAGAGAAAGAATAAAAAGAAACAAAGAGATCATATTGATCTTATGGAGAGTAATGAATTCACATATAAAGAATATGACGAATAAAAGTTGTTGAGAGTTGACAAACACAGTTTTGGTCATCGTTGCAATTAATACGAAGTAATAAAGAAAGATAGGTTTTCACATATAAATATACTATCTTGGACATCTTTTATGATTGTGAGCACTCATTAAAATATGACATGCTAAAGAGTTGATGTTGGACAAGGAAGACAACGTAATGGGTTATGTTTTCTTATATCCGAAATAAAGTATATTGTCATGAATCATCCAACATGTTGAGCTTGCCTTTCCCCCTCATGCTAGCCAAATTCTTTGCACCAAGTAGAGATACTACTTGTGCTTCCAAATATCCATAAACCCGGTTTTGCCATGAGAGTCCACCATACCTACCTATGGATTGAGTGAGATCCTTCAAGTAAGTTGTCATTGTTGTATGCAATAAAAATTGCTCTCTAGATATGTATGATTTATTAGTGTGGAGAAAATAAGCTTTATACGATCTTGTGATATGGAAGCAATAAAAGCGACGGACTGCATAATAAAGGTCCATATCACAAGTGGCAATATAAAGTGACATTCTTTTGCATTAAGATTTCGTGCATCCAACCATAAAAGAACATGACAACCTCTGCTTCCCTCTGCGAAAGGGCCTATCTTTTACTTTTGTCTTAACCTTATGCAAGAGTCATGGTGATCTTCACCTTTCCTTTTTACATTTTATCCTTTGGCAAGCACATTGTGTTGGAAAGATCCTGATATATATATATATATATATATATATATATATATATATATATATATATATATCCAATTGGATGTAAGTTAGCATGAATTATTATTGTTGACATTACCCTTGAGGTAAAAGGTTGGGAGGCAACACTATAAGCCCCTATCTTTCTATGTGTCCGATTAAAACTCCATACCCATAAGTATTGCGTGAGTGTTAGCAATTATGAAAGACTAAATTATAGTTGAGTATGTGGACTTGCTGAAAAGCTCTTATATTGACTCTTTCCGATGTTATGATAAATTGCAATTGCTTCAATGACTAAGATTATAGTTTGTTGGTTCTCAATGAAGTTTCTGATTCATACCTTACATTGTGAATAGATTGTTACTTGAGCATAAGAAACCATATGACAATATATTGCTTTTATAAGAATGATCATGATGCCCTCATGTCCGTATTTTATTTTATCGACACCTCTATCTCTAAACATGTGGACATATTTTTCGTTATCGGCTTCTGCTTGAGGACAAGCGAGGTCTAAGCTTTGGGGAGTTGATACGTCCATTTTGCATCATGCTTTTATATCGATATTTATTGCATTATGGGCTGTTATTACACGTTATGTCACAATACTTATGCCTTTTCTCTCTTATTTTACAAGGTTTACATGAAGAGGGAGAATGCCGGCAGCTGGAATTCTGGGCTGGAAAAGGAGCAAATATTAGAGACCTATTCTGCACAACTCCATAAGTCCCAAAACTTCAAGGAGGCACGTTTTCGAATTAATAAAAAATACTGGCGAAAGAATCCACCAGAGGGGGCCCACACCCTAGCCACGAGGGTGGGGGGCGCGCCCTACCCCCCTGGGCGCGCTCCCCTGCCTCATGGGCCCCCTGGCAGGCCTCCGGTGCCCATCTTCTGCTATATGAAGTCTTTTACCCTGGAAAAAATCATAAGCAAGCTTTCAGGACGAAAGACCGCAGCCACGAGGCGGAACCTTGGCGGAACCAATCTAGGGCTCCGGCGGAGCTGTTCTGCCGGGGAAACATCCCTCCGGGAGGGGGAAATCATCGCCATCGTCATCACCAACGATCCTCTCATTGGGAGGGGGTCAATCTCCATCAACATCTTCACCAGCACCATCTCCTCTAAAACCCTAGTTCATCTCTTGTATCCAATCTTTGTCCCAAAACCTCAGATTGGTACTTGTGGGTTGCTAGTAGTGTTGATTACTCCTTGTAGTTGATGCTAGTTGGTTTATTTGGTGGAAGATCATATGTTCAGATCCTTTATGCATATTAATACCCCTCTGATTATCAACATGAATATGATTTGTGAGTAGTTACATTTGTTCCCGAGGACATGGGATAGGTCTTGCTATAAGTAGTCATGTGAATTTGGTATTCGTTCGATATTTTGATGAGATGTATATTGTCTCTCCTCTAGTGGTGTTATGTGAACGTCGACTACATGACACTTCACCATTATTTGGGCCTAGAGGAAGGCATTGGGAAGTAATAAGTAGATGATGGGTTGCTAGAGTTGCAGAAGCTTAAACCCTAGTTTATGTGTTGCTTCGTAAGGGGCTGATTTGGATCCATATGTTTCATGCTATGGTTAGGTTTACCTTAATACTTCTTTTGTAGTTGCGGATGCTTGCAATAGAGGTTAATCATAAGTGGGATGCTTGTCTAAGGAAGGGCAGCACCCAAGCACCGGTCCACCCACATATCAAATTATCAAAGTAACGAACGCGGATCATATGAACGTGATGAAAACTAGCTTAACGATAATTCCCATGTGTCCCCGGGAGCGTTTTCCTTCATATAAGAGTTTGTCCAGGCTTGTCCTTTGCTACAAAAAGGATTGGGCCATCTTGCTGCACCTTATTTACTTTCATTACGTGTTACTCGTTACAAATTAGCTTATCACAAAACTATCTGTTACCGATAATTTCAGTGCTTGCAGAGAATACCTTACTGAAAACCGCTTGTCATTTCCTTCTGCTCCTTGTTGGGCTCGACACTCTTACTTATCGAAAGGATTACGATAGATCCCCTATACTTGTGGGTCATCAAGACTCTTTTCTGGCGCCGTTGCCGGGGAGCAATAGCGTGGGGTTGATATTCTCGTGTGTGCTTGTTTGCTTTCTTCACTAAGTAGATTTTGTTTTTCCTTTTTGTTTCTGTTTAGTTGTGGGTGAAACTCACAATTTTTTTTAAAGAATGAAAATACAAAAAAATTTACTTGCCTCTCATGCATAAAAAGTTTTTCAAAAAGAGAAGTGATTGGAAAGTTATGCATTGAAGAAGTGAGGGTCGACCTTGAGCACTTGTGTTCATGCTCACGGAAACAATGTAGAATTTTTCATGGAAGTTTCTCTGTAAATAATTATCCCCTTGTATATATCCATTGTATTATAAAAATAATGTGCCAAGCTTTGGTTTTAGGATGATTAGATTGCTTGTTTACTATGTGTAGAACAAAAATAGAAACTTTGGCTGTAGCACGTGATTTTACATTTTTTTACTGGAAGGTCAAATGGGTCTGAAACATTTTGCACATTACTTCTGTACAAAATTTTCAAATTGTCATATTATTTCATAATTTTTGGAGTTACAGAAGTTTACTAAACTTCCAGATTACTACAGACTGTCCTGTTTTTAACAGATTCTGTTTTTCGCGTGTTGTTTGCTTATTTTGATGAATCTATGGCTAGTATCGGGGGGTATGAACCATAGAGAAGTTGCAATACAGTAGGTTTAACACCAATATAAATAAAGAATGAGTTCATTACAGTACCTTAAAGTGGTAGTTCGCTTTATTACACTAACGGATCTCACAAAGTTTTTGTTAAAGTTTTGTGTGGATGAAGTGTTCGAAGATCGAGGAGCTATCAATATGAGAAGAATAAAGAGAGGCAAGAGTTCAATCTTGGGGATTCCCAAGGCACCCCAAGTAAATATTTCAATGATACTCAAGCATCTAAGCTTGGGGATGCCCCGGTCGGCATCCCATCTTTCTTCTTCAACAATTATCGGTATACCTCGGTTTTTGTTTTGTTCACGTGATTTGTGTCCTTTGTGTTTTTCTTTTTCTTTAAGAACCATGCTAGTATGAGATAGCCCTTCATTGATTTATAGAATACTTCATGTGCTTCACTTATATCTTTTGATTATGACCTTATAGAATGCTCTTTCCGCTTCACTTAAATCTTTTAAGTATGGTTTTATAGAATGCTTCGTGTGCTTCACTTATATATTTTTTGAGCTTGTATATTGGTTAGACTATATTAATTGTAGAATGCTCCATGAACTTCACTTATATCTTTTGGATTATGAATAATACTATCATCTAAAGCTGGTTTGGAAGAGTGTCAACTTTAGGAATTAGTGATCCCACTATTCCGAATGAGAAGAATTTTGCTTATGTGGAGAGTAGAAAAATTTCTATGCTTGTAGATCATGAAAAGAATGCTTTATGTGATGGTTATATTGTTAAATTCATTCATGATGCTACTGAAAATTATTATGAGGGAGGAATATATGCTTGTAGGAGTTGCAATAATATCAAGTTTCCCCTCTATGTGCTTAAAGTTTTACTTGTTTTGCCTTCCTATGCTAGTTGATTCTTGTTCCTACAAATTTTGTGCTCACAAAATCCCTAGGCATAGGAAGTGAGTTAGAGTTAAATGTGCTAGTCATATTCTTCATGATGCTCTCTTTATGATTCAATTCTTTTCTTTTATGTGAGCATCATTGAAATCATCATGCCTAGCTAAAAGGCACTAAAGAAAAGCGCTTGTTGGGAGACAGCCCAATATTTATCCTTACTGCTTTTGCGTGTTTACATGATTAAGCTACTGTAGTAATCATGTTTTATAGCTTTTGTTTCAATAAAGTTCCAAGTAAGACCTTTGGGAAGACTTGGGTGAAAGTTAATGTGATCTTGCTGTAAAAAACAGAAACTTTGCACTCACGAGATTAGCTGCCATTTTTTTACAGAAGAGTGATTTTGAGTTGATTCTTTTTGCAGAAGATTAATAGACAAATTCCTCACGTCCACCAATTTATTTCATAATTTTTGGAGTAGCAGAAGTATGGTTGCTGTTCAGATCATTACAGACTGTTCTGTTTCTGACAGATTCTGTTTTCATCGCATAGTTTGCTTGTTTTCTAGTTTCTATGGCTTATATTTCTCAACAGTCCTCCTCCTCGGGGGATCTGCTTCCAGAGATGATGGAAAGCGAGACACCTCCACAGGCTCCCTTGCCCAATAGGGCAGACGACTTCGAGGTGTCGTCCCGGAGGATCTTTCCCGATCAACAAGTGGTGCGGAGGACAATGAAGACGACGCTCGAAGGTGAAACTTCGGTCGCCCAGGGCCCGGGGTGTGCGGCCCCGACGGGGATCAACCATAATGGCCTTGGACTATCCGGTTTACAGTCGGGGACGACTCTAGAGTCGAGTAAACATATCCCTTCGAAGGGAGTCCGCACTCCCGCAGCCGCTCCCGGGAATCCGGAGGCGCCGCATACAATGGGCATGTTGCAACATGCGTCAATCTCGGAGGAACATCATACCTTAATGAGTAAGGTGGCTGAAAGAATTCTCTCCACGAAAAGCGGATTGAATGAAGCCTTCATGGGCCTGCTAAGAGGCTTCGAGGTACGTACTGTAATATTTTCAATTGTGCTCTGTACGCAAAATGCACCTGTGTATAGATAGTAGCCCCTGAGACTCTGGTTGGCGCCCAAAGGGAGGCGATCAGAGGATCAAAAAAGATATGCTCAGGAAATAATCCAATTAATTGGAACACAGGCTGCTACATACATGGCGACTGCCCAAGCTACAGAGGTTGTATGTCTGAAGCAAAAACTTGATGCTGCGGATGATGACATCACGCTTATTAATAGGTGGCTCGACGAGGCGCAAGGTATATTTTTGGGGCAGTCATTATACATAAGTATGATAAGATGAGCATGACGCTGAGAATTGTGTACTGAGCTATGCGTAACTGCAGATAGTGCAGCCGCGGTTGAGATCCTTTGGGCCGAGCTTGCCCGGGCCAAGGAGCAAGCCAGGATGAGTGATGCGGCTGCCACGAAGGCAACTGCTGAGCTAAAGGCCGGACAGGTTGCTCGGCGCCAGTGCGAGGAGAGAATATCCATTGTGGCGCGTGAGCTGAAGGATGCCACTGTCCGATGCGAATCCCTCAAAAAGGATAACAAAGCCAAAACGGCCGATCTCGACAAGGCCTTACGAGAGGCGAGAGAGGCCCGGTCCGAGTCTAGAGCGGCTCGGGAGGAGATCCGACAAGCTGGGGAGATCACGGACGGTACGTCCTTCTTATTACAAACTAATTTCGGAGATCCGAAGTATGCCCCGCTTAATCAAATGTGGAGTTCTCCAGATGCATTTTTGGACTTGCCGAAGAGTGCCTCTGATGCGACGCAGTTTTTCCAAGCGCAAGAAGGACATGCAACGGAAAAGCTTTTTTGGTCGCAGTTCAGCATGCCAAAGCGTCCGCTGTTGTTGAACGAACAGATGGCCTAGTGGGCCGAGCTCCACAAGATATCCGGATCTGCCATGAAGGACATCGTGGTTCGGCTGTGGCTGGCCGAGCCAATTCCGAATAGTTATTTCGGTTTGGTGCAGCGACTTATTGATGTGGTGCCGCGTATTGATGCCGTGAAGCGGTCAACGTGCATTGAAGGTGCACGGATAGCCTTTGCCCGCGTCAAGACATACTGGGCGAAGATGAAGGCCGCCGATATTGCAGCGAAGAGTCCACCCGAGGGCAAGGACCATCACGCGCCAGAGCATTATTTTGAAGATGTCCTAGAGGGTTCCCGCTTGATAAAGGGTCAGTGCTCAAAGGATATGATGTTCGAGTGAATGTATCGAAATTGTAAAAAAAAATTATGATATATTAAGGCTATGTTTTTTATACTTTTCCCGGAAAGTTTTGGTTCCTCCTGTGCGGCCGTTTTTTGTATAATTTGAAAGTTTGCCAGTCGTCGGCTTCAGCCCCCTTGCATATAATACGGGGGTGTTCGGAAAAGCACTTGATCACTCTTGACCCAACGTCTTGGTCCGTGAAGGAGGTGTCAATGCGGCGAACTAGGCAATCGGACTATAGGGCTTTAACACTTTCACTTAGCCATAGGAGTTTGACGGTGGGTCTACGATATAGCCCCTGGTATGTACGCAGTTATCCCAATACGGTGCGTTACATAGGTGACCTTAAGAACGGTCCTTCGTGTAATACGGAAGGAATCGCGAAAGATTCTGATAAGTCATCGAGTGGTTGACCAGCTTTCGCCGCATCATGACAGTCAGTTTTCGGCTTTCTCTACTGAGGTGCTCATCTGGATAAACCAGGACACAATCGCAGTAGTTCTCCCTTTACTACCCTAGTCGATATAGCGGAACGTAAGGTAGTAAGCACAGGAGCCGGGCAACCCAACTATTGACCAAAGACATGATTCGGAGCTGGTGCATATAAGGCCAAACTCATGACGCCGAAGTGTGCTATAAAGCTGTTCGGACTTGTTGGCAACTCATTTGTTCCCATATCAAGCCCCTGGCAATTTGTGCCGAGGTGCGTGTGCGAAACAACCGGAGAAGCAAAATTCAGTTCTTTAGAAAAAGTGAATACTGAATACGGATTATGTTCACTGGAACCTGATTGATATGTCAATTGCCGTCTTACAGATAATAACGCCACAACCCAGGCTATTTGACATGCCGGTGGTCGAAGGCTGAGGGAGAAGGCACTTTACAGGCTCAAAATAAAGAGTGCGGTCTACACAAAATTATTTGGACCTCCTGTCGCACGTTTGCGCCACCTTGCCTCGGTGAAAGGACTCCTTAACAGGAATAGCCTTTGGGTAAGTGTACGAAGCCGAACTCTGAAAGAGTTCGTGAGATGACCAGTCTTTGAGAAACCTGTGATAAAAGATAAAAAATAGTTAGAAAAGAAAAGCGAGGCTATGGGAGTGCTTGTAGGCCTGTCCGTATTGTGCCTCTGTCGATGACCAGGGTATTTTAAGTACATAATTATGTATGCGCGGTACAAACTTCACGGGTATATGAGGCGAACGACGGAGGCCGAACTGCTAATCCAGCTCTGAGATTAATCGGTTCCATTTAATAGAGACCGGCGGCTTAATGGCCAATGAGATATGCGGCTTGATGAGGCCGCTTTGTACTTTGGCTGTAATAGCCGCAGTATGATCCTCTATACGGAGGGAGTGTTCCATATTTTCATTTATTGTTATGACGCCGCGTGGACCGTGCATCTTAAGTTTACGCGGGCGTAGAGTGGGATCGCATTAAAACGGGAAAAAGCGGTATGCCGCAGAAGTGCATGGTAGCTACTGCGGAACGGGACAATATCAAAGGTCAATCCTTCACTGCGGAAGTTGTTCGGCGGACCGAAAACGACTTCCGATGTGATGGAGCCCGTGTAGTGAGCTTCTACGCCGGGTACTGCTCCCTTGAGGGTAGTTGTGGTGGGCTTGATTCTTGAAGGATCGATGCCCATTTTGCGGATAGTGTCTTGGTAGAGTAGATTAAGGCTACTGCCGTTGTCCGTAAGGACTTTCGTGAGATGGAACCCATCGATAACTAGATCGATGATCAGAGCTGCCGAACCTACGGGACGGATATGGCTAAATTTTGGGGGGACCGGCTTTATGGCGTATGTGTCCCGTAGTGCACACCTGCGCTCCCCTGTAGGGGTGTGTGTCACGTATACCATGTTTACGGTTTTCACTTCGGGGGGAAATTGCTTCTGACCCCCGGTATTCGGCTGGCAAGTCTCTTCGTCATTGCTGTCACTGGGCGGCCCCTTCCCCTTATGTTCGGCATTAAACTTGCCGGCTTGTTTGAAGACCCAGCAGCTTCTGTTGGTGTGAGTAGCTGGTTTATCGGGGGTGCCATGAATCTGGCAGGGCCGATCCAATACCTTGTCTAGATTGGATGGTTCATCTCTATTTGCCTTGAATGGCTTTTTCTGTTGACCGAGTTTGGAGCCGCTGAATCCGGCGTTGACTGTTGTGTCTTGCGTTCTTTCATTATTATTGCGGCACTTGTGTTTATTGCGTCGTGGCTTGCCGTTGCCGTCTCGGACTTCGGAAGTGCCCGAATCGCTGGCGCTGTTGCTTCTACGAGCGAGCCAGTGTTCTTCTCCCGCGCAAAAGCGGGTCATTAGAGCGGTAAGGGCTGCCATGGATTTTGGTTTTTCTTGACCGAGGTGGCGGGCGAGCCACTCATCCCGGACGCTGTGTTTGAAGGCCGCGAGGGCTTCGGTGCCTGAACCATCGACAATTTGGTTCTTTTTAATTAAGAACCTAGTCCGGAGCTTCCTGGCTGACTCTCCGGGCTGCTGGATGATGTGACTTAAGTCATCGGCATCTGGTGGCCGGACATATGTACCTTGGAAGTTATCGCGAAAGGCGTCTTCCAGGTCTTCCCAGCTGCCAACGAAGTTCTCTGGAAGGCTGTTTAGCCAGTGCCGCGCTGGTCCCTTTAGTTTTAGTGGGAGGTATTTGATGGTGTGGAGATCATCACCACGGGCCATGTGGATATGGAGAAGAAAATCTTCAATCCATACTGTGGGATCTGTTGTTCCATCATATGATTCGATATTCATGGGTTTAAACCCTTCTGGGAATTTGTGCTCCATTACCTCGTCAGTGAAGCAAAGGGGGTGTGCGGCGCCTCTATATCGGGCCACGTCGTGACGTAGCTCGGATGGAGTCCGTTTGCTGTTCTTGGCCCGGGCGTGATTATGATTGTTGCGTCCGGCTAGGTAGACGTTGTCGCATGTCGGGGCACGCCCCCGTGAGCCATAAATCGATCTGTTCTGCCCTGCTCTACTGTCCAAGTTCTGCCGCAGGTCATATGTATGTCCCCGAGCTGTTTTATCTCTGCCTTTATGGTGAGGTAGTGCGTGCTGGTGTTCGGCTTGAGTTGCCTCTTTGTCCCGGCCACATGGTGGTCGGTCAGCCGCATTGCACGATGATGCTATGGGCTCCAGCGCCTCGTCATTGAACTGAGGTAGCAATTTGCGCTTCGGCTAACTTTTGGTTGGGTGCTCGAGGCCGTATTCCTCGGCTGCCAGGACATTAGTCCATCTGTCATTGAGCAGATCCTGATCAACTTGAAGCTGCTACTGCCGCTTTTTCAGGCTCCTTGCAGTGGCGATTAACCGGCGCTTAAAGTGCTCCTGCTCGAGAGGTTCCTCGGGTACAATGAAGTCTTCGTCACCGAGGCTCACCTCATCCTCGGAGAGTGGTAGATAATTGCTGTCCTTCGAGTCTTCGTTTATGGCCTATTCGTCAGGGCTAACTTGCCCATCTTCCCGATCGTCCTGTTCGGCAGTTTGCTCGTCGGGGTCTTCTCTGTCTTCGGCACCGTCCGGGGTGTTATCTTCTCCTGTGCCGGTATTGCTGTTTTTTCTGTGGCGTGATTTAGAGCAGCGCCGCTGACGTCAGTGCTTTGGTTGTATCTTAGGAGGTTCGTCCTCGACTGGATCTTCCTTGTCATCGCCGCTATTCTCTTTGGGTGTATCCACCATGTATACGTCGTATGAGGAGGTGGCCGTCCAGCGCCCGGTAAATGGCGGGTTTTTGGCCTGCTCCTCTTCGGCATAGTTGTCCATGCCGTCGATGTCTTCGGAGTCGTAATCGAGCGTGTCAGTTAAGTCTTCGACAGTGGCTATTAAGTGGGAGGTGGGTGGGAAGCGAAATTCCCCGCCATCCGCCCCCAGCTCAAACCGGATATAATTCGGCTGTGAGTCCCCTGCTAAGGAGAGGGTTTTTAATGAGTTTAGCACATCACCTAAAGGTGAGTGCTGGAAGATGTCCGCGGCGCTGAATTCAACGATGGTTTCGTGGCCGCGGATGCACGTGGTTCGGAACCTATGGCCAGAGACGAGTCCGAGGTTCCGATGACGCAGATCCCGCTCGAGGTTGGGTCTGTGTGCGGCTCCAACTCCGCTGAGTCTGCGGCTTCCGTGGCGGGGTTGAGCTTCCCGTCCTCGGATGGCGTAATCTACTCCAGATCTAGGGCTGGAGCACTTACAGGTGCTATCTCCTAGGTATGGTCCGATGACAGATTTAGGTCATGCTCATCGCACTGGCAGGGAGTGGCTACCGTGGGCTCGAATCCATCGAAGATCAAGTCTCCGCAGATATCAGCGACGTAGTTCAAGCTTCCAAATCTGACCTGGTGGCCAGGGGCGTAGTGTAACACCCCGCATGTAACTTGTCATATTTGTAACTCCGACTCTTGCCATTTCCGGCTATGTGTTATGATTTTCCTCCGTTGTCGGGTTTTTGTCTTTCGTTTTGTATTTTGTCATGTCATGCATTTTCATATCATGTCATCATGTGCATTACATTCGCATACGTGTTCGTCTCATGCATCCGAGCATTTTCCCCGTTGTCCGTTTTCCAATCCGGTGCTCCTATCTCATCCGGTGCACCCCTCTTGTTTTCTTTCGTGTGCGTGTGTCAAACTTTCTCAGAATGGACCGAGGCTTGTCATGTGGCCCTAGTATACCACCCGGAGCCTACCGGTTAAGTTTCGTTCCATTCGGAGGTCGTTTGGTACCCCAACGGTTAACCGGGCATCCGCAAAGTCCATTTGTGTGTCCAGCAAAAACCCCCTCCAAAACCAGCCCAAAACCTACCAAACTCTCTTCCATGCTCTAGGTCGTTCGATCACGATCGTGTGGGCGAAAACCGCACCTCATTTGGAGTCTCCTAGCTCCCTCTACCTATAAAACTCCATCTCTCCCGAAATACAACCGCAGTCCAAACCCTAAAAAAATCCCTCCGCGCCGCCGGACGCGTCCGTACCCCGCCGAACACGTCCGCCGCCGCGCCCCGTCCAATCCCGTGGTGACACGTGGCCGCCGCCGGATCCTCCACCGCGCCGGCCCGCAGGCCCGCCGGCCCGCATCGCCGCCGCCCGCGCCGCGCGCGCCCGCCGCCGCCTCGCCTCCCGTGCGCCGCCGCCGCACTCGCCCCGCCGCCGCCTGCCCTCGCCGGCGCCGGCCGGCCCCGCCATCTCCGCCGCCGCCCGACGCGCCTCCCGAGGCCGCCGCCGGCGCCCCTCCTCCGGCCACCTGCGGCCCGCCGCCCGTGCCCGCCGGCGGCCGCGCCTCTCCTCCTCCGGCCGCCTCCCCGTCGCTCCTCTTCCTCCCGACCGGCGACGGGCTCGAGCTCGAGCTCTTCCGCTCGATCCGATCTACACTGTACGTGCCCGTTGACTTTCTCGCGACCCGTTTTTTCTCCAAGTCTGGAATTTTTCTCAGCAAGTGCTCCTGTTCCCCATGCGATAACTTCTTGCATGTAGCTTTGATTCGCGCGTGTAATATGTCAAATTGTTCGTCTCGTGATGCTATTCATTTTGTTCAATTGCACCATGTTCATTAGAGGTCATCTTGATGCCAAATCTCTGTTGGAAGAGGGCTAGTTGCTGTTATTCTCTGGTTCTTATCAGAACTTGGAGATTTGTCATTTTTGTATCATTTATTCTGTGCATCTTTTGAGCATGAGCTCTACATGTGTTTTGAAGTATGCCATGCCATCTTTCCAGTGGTGTAGTCCATGTATTTTTTGTGATCTCTGTGGTGACTAGCACAAGCATGCAAAGTAGGTCCCGTAATATTTCTGATTTCAGAGAGTGATTTCTCCAAGTCCTTGTCTGCTGTAATTTTGTTGTCATGTAAACTTGATGTTACAGAGAGATCCATGTATATTTTGGAGATGTTCAGTAAGGATGTTTTGTATCTATAGTTGTAATTTATCCATTCCTGCAATGTTTTGCAATTATGGAGTGCCATAGCATGACTCAATCTTGATCTACTTTTGCTATAAAATATTTCTGGCAGATTCTTAACATGATATGCATTTTTGCCAAGCTTATTGTAGTTGATCCATACATGCTATGCAATTGTTCTTGCCATGGATAGCTTCATAAACATGCCTTCTTACTGTAGGTATGCTTGGTTTGTCATGCATTGCTCTGTAGTGAGTGCATCAAGCTCACAAAGAGGCCTACATATTATTATTTCTGCCATGCTCTGTTTTTCTGCAAAGTCTTAAACTTGTTAACGAAACTTGCTATGTTTACATGCTTTCCATCATATCTTCTGGTCCTTTTTGGCTTATGGTCAGTAAGGGACTTTTGTCATGTGCATTTAGTAGAACACTGCCATGCCTTGTTTTGCTATGTTAAGTTCCTGTAGCATATTGATTTCGTGCTCTGAACATTGCTACCTGATGCTGATTTCTGCCATGTCCAGTTTTTCAAAGTCTGTGAACCTGTAATCTTTTGCACTTTTGACATGCTTGTTTGAGCTTGATATGTTGTGAACTAGCCGTAGCTCAGTGTTCATCTTTTTTCAAGCATCTCCTGTAGTTTACTTCCATGTGCTTTGTTGCTATGTTGGGGTGCTGTAGCATTGTTGTTTGTTGCATTTTAAGTGCTATCTTGCTGTTTATCGCAGATTAGTGTCATTCTTGTTTTGCTTGCCATTTGCAAACCGTGCATCCGATTCCGGTGATCTTTATATCGATTTCGACCGAAATCATCTCATCTTTCCAGTGGCATGCTTGGTTTGCCAAGTTACTACCATGTTCATCATTTTCCTTCCGGAGCACGCATATGCATCGCAAATCATATCTCGCATATCATACATGTTTTGCATCATGTTGCTTGCGCATTTCTCGCTGTTGATTGTGGTTCCGTTTGTTTGTGTTCTTGTCTTGGGTAGAGCCGGGAGACGAGTTCGTGAACGAGGAACCTGTCGAGTACGCTTACGAGGGTCAAGCTTTCGACAACTCTGAGAATCTTGCAGGCAAGATGACCACCCCTCGAAATCACTTCTATCTTTGCTATGCTAGTTGTTCGCTCTATTGCCATGCTCGCTACCTATCAATTGCTATATCATGTCTCCCATTTTAGCCATGTCAGCCCCTAACCATCCTCTCCTAGCAAACCGTTGTTTGGCTAAGTTACCGCTTTTGCTCAGCCCCTCTTATAGCGTTGCTAGTTGCAGGTGAGGTTGAAGTTTGTTCCATGTCGGAACATGGATATGATGGGATATCACAATATCTCTTATTTAATTAATGCATCTATATATATTTGGTAAAGGGTGGAAGGCTCGGCCTTATGCCTGGTGTTTTGTTCCACTCTTGCCGCCCTAGTTACTGTTATACCGGGAGTATGTTCCTTGAGTTTGCGTTCCTTACGCGGTCGGGTGATTTATGGGACCCCCTTGACAGTTCGCCTTGAATAAAACTCCTCCAGCAAGGCCCAACCTTGGTTTTACCATTTGCTACCTAAGCCTTTTCCCCCGGGTTTTCGCGAGCCCGAGGGTCATCTTTATTTTAAACCCCCGGACCAGTGCTCCTTCGAGTGCTGGCCCAAACCGAGCGATGTCCGGCGCCCCCTGGGCAACCAGGGTCTATGCCAACCCGACGTCTGGCTCATCCGGTGTGCCCTGAGAACGAGATATATGCAGCTCCTATCGGGATTTGTCGGCACATTCGGGCGGCTTTGCTGGTCTTGTTTTACCATTGTCGAGATGTCTTGTAAACCGGGATTCCGAGACTGGTCGGGTCTTTCCGGGAGAAGGTTTATCCTTCGTTGACCGTGAGAGCTTATGATGGGCTAAGTTGGGACACCCCTGCAGGGTATTATCTTTTGAAAGCCGTGCCCGCGGTTATGAGGCAGATGGGAATTTGTTAATATCCGGTTGTAGATAACTTGTCACTTGACCCAATTAAAATACATCCACTGCGTGTGTAGCCGTGATGGTCTCTTCTCGGCGGAGTCCAGGAAGTGAACACGGTCTGAATTATGCATGACGTAAGTAGGTGTTCAGGACCTCTTCTTGGTCATTGCTAGATGACGTCCGTTCCGTTGCTTCTCTTCTCGCTCTCATTTGCGCAAGTTAGCCACCATATATGCTTTTGCCGCTGCAGCTCCACCTCATTGCACCATCCTTTCCTACCAGCTTAAATAGTCTTGATCTCGCGGGTGTGAGATTGCTGAGTCCCCGTGACTCACAGATTCTACCAAAACAATTGCAGGTGCCGACGATGCCAGTGCAGACGATGGCGTCGATCTCAAGTGGGAGTTCGACGAGGAACGTGGTCGTTACTATGTGTCTTTTCCTGATGATCAGTAGTGGAGCCCAGTTGGGACGATCGGGGATCTAGCATTTGGGGTTGTCTTATTTTCATCTGGATTTTGACCGTAGTCGGTCTATATGTTCGTATTTTGGATGATGTATGATGATATTTATGTATTGTGTGAAGTGGCGATTGTAAGCCAACTCTTTATCCCATTCTTGTTCATTACATGGGATTGTGTGAAGATGACCCTTCTTGTGACAAAACCACTATGCGGTTATGACTCTAAGTCGTGCCTCGACACGTGGGAGATATAGCCGCATCGTGGGCGTTACACGTAGCTGTCGATCTGCTCTAGATGGCCAAGCGAGTTGGCCCGTAGTGCGAAGCCGCCGAATACGAAGATCTATCCGGGGAAGAAGACTCCCCCCTGGACAGCATTGTTGTAGATGATTGACGGGGGCCATCGAACCTCTTGAAGATGACGCAGCGGAACTCTCAATGAAAGCACCAATGTCGGTGTCAAAACCGACGGATCTCGGGTAGGGTGTCCCGAACTGTGCATCTAAGGTTGATGGTAACAGGAGACGGGGGACACAATGTTTACCCAGGTTCAGGCCCTCCCTATGGAGGTAATACCGTACTTCCTGCTTGATTGATCTTGATGAATATCAGTATTACAAGAGTTGAACTACCCCGAGATCGTAATGGCTAAAACCCTAAAAGTCTAGCATGTATGATTATGATTATCCTTATCCCTACGGACTAAATCCTCCGGTTTATATAGACACCGGAGGGGATTAGGGTTGTACAAAAGTCGGTTACAGAGAAAGGAATCTTCATATCAGGGCGCCAAGCTTGCCTTCTACGCCAAGGAGATTCCCATCCGGACACGGGAGAGAGTCTTCGGTCTTGTATCTTCACAGCCCATCAGTCCGGCCCACGTACCATAGTCCGGACGCCCGAGGACCCCTTAATCCAGGACTCCCTCAGGGTCCCAAACTGTGCGTCTAAGGATCGAAGGTAACATGAGGCAGGGGACATAGTGTTTACCCAGGTTCGGGCCCTCTCAACAGAGGTAATACCCTACTTCCTGCTTGATTGACTTTGATGAGTATAGGGGTTACAAGAGTTGATCTACCTCGAGATCGTGATGGCTAAACCCTAGATGTCTAGCCTGTATGATTATGATTGCCTCTACGGACCAAACCCTCCGGTTTATATAGACACCGGAGGGGGCTAGGGTTGTACCGAGTCGGTTTACAGAGAAAGGAATCTTCATATCCGCACGCCAAGCTTGCCTTCCACGCCAAGGAGAGTCCCATCCGGACACGGGGGAGAGCCTTCCATCTTTTCTTCACGGCCCATGAGTCCGTCCTATGTCCCATAGCCCGGACGCCCGAGGACCCCATAATCCAGGACTCCCTCACATAGCATTCCCAAGATGGCGACCAAGGCACTGGCTGTGCGCTTACAGAAAATGATCCCGATGCTGGTACACTCGTTACAATCAGGATTTCTGCCAGGAAGATGCATCATGGATAACTTTGTTCTCGCAGCCGTATTGGTACAGCAGGCGATGAAGAGGAGAATGCCCATGATAGTGCTCAAGTTGGATTCCTAAAAAGCCTTTGACAAGTGGATTCTATCAGCAAGGGGTTTGGCCAACGATGGATCAAGTGGATTCACACACTCTTATATTCCAGCTCTTCCAGGGTTATAATTAATGGTAAAATGAGCAGTATGATTTTGTCAAAAAGTGGACTTCCAAGGTGACGCCATGTCCCCTTATCTTTTCATTTTTGTGGCCGACTTGTTACAGAGACTCTGCATATCTGAGGTTGGAAAAGGAAATCTTAAGCACCCCCTTGCTGTGGATGGACCTTTCCCAATATTGCAATACGCTGACGATACGTTTCTGCTAATCCAAGGAAATTATGAACAAACCCAGATCATTAAAAGGATTTTACATGCTTTCGCCAATTTCAGTGGGCTACATATAAATTTCAGCAAGAGCACCTTCATCCCAATATGTATGGATGAAGCTACAAGTTTGAGTGGCTGAGATGTTCCAATGCTCCATTTCATCGTTCCCATGCATCGACTTGGGTCTGCCTCTCTCCACGAAAAAGATATCACACGACCTACTAATGCCAGTTATTCATAAGGTTGACAAGAGGCTCTCTGGCTGGCATGCCACCTTCCTGTCCTGGGGCGGCCGCCTCACCCTAATCAACTTGGTTCTTGCTTCCATCCCAAACTACTTCATGGCATGCTTCATATGGCCTATTCAATTGCTTGAAAAGCTTGAAAGGATTCTTAGAGGTTTTCTCTGGCAAGGAAAGAGTTCTGCATCTGGTGGTCACTGCTTGGTTGCATGGGTCAGGCTGCCTCGAGAGTCTGGTGGTTTAGGGACCAGAAACCTTCAATGTCACAACGTATCGCTAATATGTAAGCTAGCCTCCAAGATTCTGTAGTCAAATGAAGTCCCATGCTACAATTGGTTTGCAAGGCAATATTTTTAGAATAAAATCTCCCTGGACTACCATAATCGGGACACTGCCATATGGAGTGGGATCAAATGCACCTTCAAAACTGTCATGGAGGCTATGGTCTGTGAGATTGGTAACGGATCCACTATCTCCTTCTAGTTTGATGCTTGGCTGGAATGTGGGAGACTTATGATCACCTTCCCGATGCTTTTCTCTTTTGCGAGACACAAATATTGCACGGTTGCATCACAATTCAGGGATGGGCAATGGGACCTCCATTTGCACCCGGACCTCTCCGCCACTGCAGCCAGCGAGTGTGAGGCACTACTTATGTATCGTGATGTTATCCAACCTCAACCGGACAAGGGAGATGCTCGACGTCCAGCCTGTACTGGTAACCAGCTATCCACTGCCTACTTCTACAGCTTGCTTTCTTTCACCGGTGTGGACTGTCCGGTGGCTTTTTATGTCTAGGATAAGATCATACCCAATAAACATCGAGTTTTTTTGTGGCTTGCTCTCCGTGGACGGCTGAACACCAGGGATAACATGATGAATAAGCATTGGACGACGCTTGTGCAGCACAATGGATGTGATCTTTGTCCAGCTGTGGAATCCAGCTGCCACATTATTCTTCGATGTAGGCTTGCAGATGCAGTTTGGGAGGAATTAGGCTTATCTGATTCCTCACTGGGCTCATCCGATCTGCATGGCTTCCTTCTTTCGCAAACTGCAAGACACAAATACGACAAACTGTGGCACATCCTTTTTGCAGCCTGTGCGGTGGCACTTTGGAATTGTCGTAATGTGCAGGTTTTCGACAATGCCAGATGGTCATCAGCACAAACCTTCTCTACAGTTGCACCCTCTCTTAGGTTGTGGTGTTTTAGAGCGCCAAGGGATGTTGATCGAGCCGTGTTAAGTGCTTGGGCTGACACAGTTGAATAAGCAGCCCTCTCTGACTCCCAAAACCCCCACCTTGTACTTGTTTTTTCTCTCTATTTCAAGCTTGGTGATGGCCTGCTGCACGATCCGTGCAGCGTTAACATCACCTTCATGTAATTGACCATGGTCATTCGGGTCCTTACCCGTTTTCAATGTTGGCTAAGTATGGATAATGTTGGCTAAGTGACACTGCGGTATTTAAAAACTACACTGCCAAACTAGGCCTAAGTATGGATAATGTTGGGTAAGTGACGTGTTCCCAAACCAAAATTCCCCCCTCGCGTGCAAAAAAAGAAAAGAAAAACTCCCTAAATCTAAATCGCACACACATGAGATCTATTTGAAGAGTCCAAAATTTGGTTGTCTAAAATGAGGGTAGCTTTCAAGCTAAACGGTTGTGCAAAGTTGAGTTCTTTTATATGTGAAACTAGTTTCTTGTTCGGACTCCACCATATTTCTTGGATGCCAAGGTTACAAAGATCAAAAGTTAGTTGTGAGCCCCCGTTCCACCGTCTATGAAAAGTGCTCTCCGCGTATGTACCGAAATGTTGGTGTATTATGCAAAGTATAGTAGTTATCTCAGTAAATAAAGTAAATAAGATGCTTTGTCGGAATCGGAAACGCGTTCAAGGGCTCGTCTCCAAAACGGAGTCGATTGATTAGCTTCTAGTAACAGCCTGCTGAGTAGTAGTTATATAATGACTCTTAGCATACGCATCGATCAGCACAAGGAACAGCACGCCGGCCGGTTCCAAGCAGCAGCGACGTTCCCTGTTTGGTCCTCGATCGCCTGGCAACGTCGATCCGCGGCATGGCGCTACTGAAGCGCAGCTTCACCGCAGCGCTGCTCGACGAGGGCGACGACCCGTCGTACCCGTTCAAGATGCCGGGCAGCCTCGCGCGCACCACTGCGCCGGTGGCCAAGATGATGCGGCTGTGGAACTACAAGCAAGGCTCGGGCCTCGGCGCGCACGGCCAGGGCATCATCGCCCCTATAAAGGCCATCCGGCATTGCTCGACCGCCGGCATCGGCCACTCCGAAAAGACGTACAAGAACGGCCTGCATGGCGCGCCGGCGCCGTCGCCGCCAGCCCAAGACGAGTGGCACGAGTCGGCGGCCGTCTCACGAGCCCTGCACCTCGAACGGGAGTGCTGCGAGAGGACCCTCGCGCTGCTGCGCGACGTGAAGCTTCAAGGCGACGACAGCGTGGAGACGGAGGAGGCGCTGGCGGCGATCGTCAAGTCCGAGGAGGAGCTCCGGGGGAAGAAGCGTGCGCTGGGAGCGTGGAGGGGCGCGTTGCCTGCTCCGACCGTGCAGCACATCGTGGAGCAGGTCCTCACGCCGAGGATGGCCATGAAGGCGCGAGAGTGGGAACCGTTGTGGAGCCCGGGCTGCGACCACTGGCTACGCCCGTGGATCCCCTTGATCGGTCACTTGCCGGAGAGCCTCTACGGCACCGTGGAGAGCAAGATCAGCGGCGGCTGCTACGACGTCATCTCCCCATGGAAAGACTACTTCGGCCCCACGCATTGGGAGATCTTCTCCCGGCGTCACATCTTGCCTAAGCTCACACGATGGCTGCAACAGCTCAAGATCACACCACCAAAGCAGCGCGACACTAAGTTCCGCGAGGTGATGTCGTGGACGCCTCTGGTGCGCACCGAAGACATGGTGTCGATCCTAGAACAGGAGTTCTTCGGCAAGTGGGAGAGCGCGCTGCGTCACTGGCTGCGGTCCGCGAGGCCGCCGTCGGGAGAGGCCGCGGCGTGGTGCGCCGGCTGGAAGAACCTCTTCACCCCGGAGCTGCTCCACGACGAACGCGTGCAAGCACGGCTGGAGGCCGGCGTCGCCATGGTGGATCGAGAAGCGGCAGACCTCAGCCGTCTTGTTTGTCATACATAGTTGATACTAGTCTGCTACAAGCCTACAACAGCTTGTGAGGTTGTAGTCACTTATGGTTAGCAATGTAATGGTTGTAGTCACTTGTGATTACCAATGTAATGGTTGTAGTCACTTATGATCAGCAATGTAATGGTTGTTGTCACTTATGCCATATTTGACACTCCAAATCAATACGCTATTGCAGCACAGACGCTTGAATGAAAATTACAAAATAGTAAAGGAGTCCAAATCCAGATTTGCAAGTTTTCGTGAATTTTTGCAGTTCTACATGTAGATTTTGTGAGAGTGTAAAATAAGGCACAACATATCTTTATCTTTCGACATTGCTTCGCATAGATCTCTGCCTGGGCGTAGAAGAAGCTGGGTTTATGGCCGGGTTTATATGGTGAGGCAGGGGCATCCTAGGAAACGAAGACTAGAGACCCAATGCTAGCTGTTGAAGAGATCCATGTGTGTTATGCTCTTATTGGCTGAAAGCCTGAAACACCTCCTGAAGATAGCTAGTCTTGTTGCTCTGAAGTGCATATTGCCTTTGTCCATTGATCAAACCAAGCATTTTGTAGAACAGTACATTTTTTCCTGAGATATCCAAACTCTGCAGATGAAAAGATATGATAAAATCATTGACGTATTCATTGTCAAATATTTGCTCAACCAGAATTTGCTTCTTCTAATTGATGTGGAGTGCATGAAAAATGCTTAATCAGGCTTTGCTTAACCAGAATTTGTTCATCCAGTGCAGCAGTTTTATTGATGGGCGCTTGTTAGTGATGCTCCAGGAGGGCATATTGGGTGTGCTAGTGCCACCAAAAAAGGCATTTTAAAGTTGCTTAAATTCTGAAAAAGAACCTATTTTAAGAAATTAAAAAGGGGTCAATTATTCTGCTATAAGTTTGAATTTGATACTATTCAGAACCACTTCCTTAGCACAATAATGCACAGCCAAGTTGGATACATAGAGGAAGTATCAAAAGAACTGAAAGCTAGTATTATAGTGAGATCTTGATTCTAACCAAAAACATAAAAATAAAAAGGTGATTAGTGCACTAGAAAATATATTGCAGCCGGATAGTCTTCATAGACATTGAACTTGCAACACAGGCGATCTGATTCTAATACACAGGTCTTCAGATCTTGTATATAAATGCATTCTGGTTACTACATCTTGCAATTCAACAAGGTGAAAAACTTCATATTGACATTCTTTTTAGGATGGCAAGTTTTGGGGACACTTCATCGTTTTCCTCCGAGTAAACCTGACTATACTGACGTAAATAGCACAACTCTTAAATTTCATGCATGTACCACAAGCAGTCCCAGTAAAACTAGCTTACATCAGCAAGAAGAGTCAGAATATATACAATAGACGCTGGAACACATATATTGTTTGAGCATGTACTATAACTAGTTCCCATAATGGAGCCTCGTTGCATCAAAAGGATCTAGAGGATTGCTAAAAAAAGGATCTACAGAATATGGCAGACTGCCGCGACTGAATAACTAAGAATTACATCAGAAATACACAATCGACCAAGTGGCCTTCAGAAGCATATGGTAGTTGCCGCATATGATAATCTCAGCATCGTAACCATTGCGCCTTGGAGTAAACTCAACAGTGCCGACAGATAACTTATAGTCACCGACAGCAGCAGCAACAGTCAACACCAGTATCTCATCCACAGAGACTCCTACTACGCGCCGCGCCATTTGAAGGACTCCATTGTCACCTGCAGTTAGCGCACCACTCACCTTGCTATCATGTAGCACAATGTCGCATGGAATGCTGGTAGTGGAAGCAGCGATCTTCCCATGGAATTCATCAGGACCCTGAAGGATCCTGACCTCAACAGTGCCCTCCACCGACCTTCTTACGAATGTGTAGTTTAAATCCAATATGCTGTGCATGCTAACGAGTGTTTCCGTTTCAACCACATATCTGGGATCAAATTCCAGCCTGCGGATAGCATCCACCTCCATCAGGCCTTTACTGAGCCTAGCATCATGGACAGTCCTCCCATGCACATCCTTCACCTTCAGATTGATTTCAAAGAATATATCATCGCATACCATGAATCCTCTCTTTTGGCCAATCAAAATCAATGAATCATCCTACAAGACCAATTTGAATAGATAAATTCCAGGAGCTTGTTTCTGGGATTGATTGAATTACCCTTGCTTTGGGGTTCATTTTTAGCTATGCTCTGAATGACGAAACAAGGTAATTAGACTCAGAAAAATTATGCTACATCAGTGGCCATGTATTTTTTGTACTTCCTTTTCTTATTGTGCAGATTGCTGTAGTGCCATAAACTGAGGCACGCAAGTGATAAACCCCTGGCTCCTATCACTATACCCTACAAGACAAGTATCATTAAAATCAACATCATATGGAACGGATACAAAACCAGATCCGTTATTCAATTATAACATACAAAAACCCAGATATGGATTACTAATATACAACATTCAGAAATAATCATTTATAGAAATTGCCAAAATTTCTCCGTCAGGAAATCACCATTTTTTGTAAATCAGAGTACTGAAATGAGAAAGTACCAGTACAAGAAAATACACATTGATATATTGTATGTGTCTGTAGATATGAGGCAAATGGCAGTAATACCTTTGAGCTGATGAGCTGGCAATCATCCTGGTCGTGCCGGAATATATAGACACATTTTTGATCCAGACTGTCCCTGGCTATGATGGTACCGTAGACATTGAGTGGTAGCCATAGTCGGAGGAAACAATCTTGATGGAGACAACATTGACCGAGTTTTTTAGCCGGAACCCCTCTTTGAAGATTTTACCAGTATGTCGCATGGGACCAGCAGGTGCTGTCAAATGAGAAGAAAAATGCATATCGATCAATCAAACAAGGAGGGTAACAAGACGAGTATGTATGTAGGTGTAAATTGGTTGGAACAGAACCATTGAAAACCGAACCAGCCAGGCTGTGCTCTCATCTTTTGCATAGTAATATACTACCACCTCTGTACCGAATTAGAAAATGTTTTTGATATACAGGCTAAAATGTGTGAACAGACACACTACATACATCCTACTCAGAAAAAGGTTAGAACATCTTATAATTGGGAACGGAGAGAGTAGTAATTAAAAGTAGTGCGTTTTCGATTCAGAAAAAGGTTAGAACATTCGATTCAGAAGAAAATGCGCTAATTGACGAATGAATTTGAAAGTGGCAGCCTTTGCTTCGGAATAAATCCAGTAGGAAGTGAAAGTAACCTTCAGAATGATTTTGAGGAATGAAGTGACACTGACTGACTGGAGTTCATGAACTAGACATGCATAACGAAGGCCACAAGGATCGGTAAGGGCTTGTTCTGTTGCAAGGGGAGGGGTTTGAAGGGGATTTGAGTGGATTGGGGAGGGTAAAATCTGCTATAAATCAAAATCCACCTCAATCCCCTCCAAACCTATCCAAAAGAGGTTCAACCGAACATAATCATGAACTAGAATAAGGGGAATTGGGTTGGATTGGATTGGAACGGAACGTACACTCCTCGTCGAGGTCGAGTTTGTCGCCATCGAAGAAGTAGCGGACGTATATGAAACAACCCTGCTTGGGGTCGTACTCGCTGAATCGCGGGTCCAAGGAATCCTCCTCCGGCGTCTCGAACCGATACTCTTCGTGGTCCCACTTTCTCGCCGCAGCCGCTGCCGCCACGGGAGAACAATCGCCGCCGGCCATGGAAGCTCTCTCTCTCTCCGTGGTCCCACGAGCACGCGTCCGCGAGGCTGTCAGGTTAATGAAGGTATTTCTTCAGTTAACACTGTCGACAGGTTCAGTTAACTGTAGCTTGACCTACAATACCGCTATGAGTGATCCAACGGTTCACAGTGACTCCTGCGTCTTCGACTGGTAGTCACCGCTAGATCGACTTTATCGTTTTACTGTAGCACATCTCGTTTTTACTTTCACTGTTGGGTTAAACCCCTCTCCTATATAACAGCCGGGATGTGGCTCAGAAGACCATTATGCATTTCTGGATTCATTCCTATCGACGTCATGGCTCATAGACAATACATACATCCTTACTTGCTCCCCAATTATAGTCAAATCTGATTGTTGAACTGTCACGTTGTATGTATTTCATGTAACATTGTACCGATTATTCTGTTGTAACCATAGCGCCTAGAGTGTAGGGCGTCCTAGTCAATCGCCATCATCTCATCGTGGCCCTGCATGTAGGGATCACGCCTGTGTATATGTATCTGTAACTGAACTAGGGAATAGATGCGGTGATTCATAATTCTTGTTGGTAATCAGAGCCTCTCATGGCGACCAGCTCCTCCCACTCTCCCTCCGCCTCGCCTCCCCTCACTCACGACGACGATGGCTCGGCCGGTGCAAACCTCTCCACCGGCCTCTCCCATGGCGAGCGTCCCCGCGCATCGCTCTCCCCTGAACTCCCTCAATCCAGCGATCTTCCCTTAGCTTCCCACCCACCCAACCCTGTGCCGGCACCTCCTGCTGCCCCCTCCTCTCCCATCCCGGCCAACATCATCGGCGTCCTCGACTTCAAGCTGGCCCTCGACGGCAGCAACTTCACCCGCTGGCGCAACTACGCCACCCTCGTGCTCGCGCGGTACCATGCGGAGGATCACATCCGCGACGGCGCGGAACGCCGGCTTGCCGACCCTGCCTGGAGGGACGACGACAACACCCTCGTCTTGTTGTTCTTCTCCACCATCGACGGCGATCTCCTCGACGTCGTCGCTCCCGCCGGCTCCACTTCGTTCACCATCTGGCACCGTCTACACGAGTACTTCCTCGCCAATGAAGCTGAACACGCCATGCATCTGGGACAGGAGTTCCGGGCCTGCGCGCGTGGTGATCTCTCCATCAACGACTACTGTCGTCGTCCGCAAGGGATCGCCGCCGCCCTCGCTGATGTCAAGGTAACGGTTACGGATCGAGCGCTCACGTTGCAGATGCTCGACGGCCTCGGCCCCAAGTTCGCCATGCAGGCCGCCATCATCCAGGCCACCGTGTCGCTACCCTCCTTCAACCAGGCGCGTTTTCGGCTCGTCCTCGCCGAGCTGACTCTGGACAAGCGCGCCCGCGCCGAAGGCACCCAGGTCCTCGCCGTCCAGAACGACGACCGCGGTGGCGGCGGTGGCCGCGGCGGCGGCGGCAGTGGTGACCGCGCGGGTCAGCTCGGCGCCATCCGCACCGGTGGGCGCGGCGGACGTGGGCGCGGTCGCGGCCGTGGCCGTGGCGACACAGCCGGTGGGCGCGGCGCTGGGGGCCAGCCATGGCTCGGCTATTTCGCACCCATGGGGATGTGATACGTCTCCAACGTATCTATAATTTTTTATTGTTCCATGCTATATTATATTCTATTCTGAATGTTGAATAGGCTTTATTATATACTTTTATATTATTTTTAGGACTAACCTATTAACCGGAGGCCCAGCCCAAATTGCTTTTTTTGCCTATTTCAGTGTTTCGAAGGAAAAGGATATCAAACGGAGTCCAAATGGAATGAAACCTTCGGGAACGTGATTCTCGGAACAAACGTGATCCAGAGGACTTGGAGTCTACGTAAAGCAATCAACGAGGAAGGCACGAGGCAAGGGGGCGCGCTCTCCACCCTCGTGGGCCCCTTGTTGCTCCACCGACGTACTTCTTCCTCCTATATATACCCATATACCCTGGAAACATCATATACGGAGCCAAAACCCTATTTCCACCGCCGCAACCTTCTGTACCCGTGAGATCCCATCTTGGGGCCTTTTCCGGCGCTCCGCCGGAGGGGGCATTGATCACGGAGGGCTTCTACATCAACACCATAGCCTCTCCGATGATGTGTGAGTACTTTACCTCAGACCTTCGGGTCTATATTTATTAGCTAGATGGCTTCTTCTCTCTCTTTGGATCTCAATACAAAGTTCTCCTCGATCTTCTTGGAGATCTATTCGATGTAATCTTCTTTTGCGGTGTGTTTGTCGAGATCCGATGAATTGTGGGTTTATGATCAAGATTATCTATGAACAATATTTGAATCTCCTCTGAATTCTTTTATATATGATTGGTTATCTTTGCAAGTCTCTTCCAATTATCAGTTTGGCTTGGCCTACTAGATCGATCTTTCTTGCAATGGGAGAAGTGCTTAGCTTTGGGTTTAATCTTGCGGTGCTCGATCCCAGTGACAGAAAGGGAAACGACACGTATTGTATTGTTGCCATCGAGGATAAAAAGATGGGGTTTATATTATATTGCATGAGTTTATCCCTCTACATCATGTCATCTTACTTAAAGCATTACTCTGTTCTTATGAACTTAATACTCTAGATGCATGCTGGATAGCGGTCGATGTGTGGAGTAATAGTAGTAGATGCAGAATTGTTTCGGTCTACTTGTCACGGACGTGACGCCTATATACATGATCATACCTAGATATTCTCATAACTATGCTCAATTCTATCAATTGCTCGACAGTAATTCGTTTACCCACCGTAATACTTATGCTCTTGAGAGAAGCCACTAGTGAAACCTATGGCCCCCGGGTCTATTTTCTATCATATTAATCTCCCGACAACAACTATATCTGGCGCCGTTTATTTTACTTTGCATCTTTATTTACTCTTTATCATAAAAATACCAAAAATATTATCTTATCATATCTATCAGATCTCACTCTCGTAAGTGACCGTGAAGGGATTGACAACCCTTTATCGCGTTCGTTGCGAGGTTCTTATTTGTTTGTGTAGGTGCGTGGGACTCGAGCGTGGTCTCCTACTGGATTGATACCTTGGTTCTCAAAAACTGAGGGAAATACTTACGCTACTTTACTGCATCATCCTTTCCTCTTCAAGGGAAAACCAACGCTGTGCTCAAGAGGTAGCAAGATGGATTTCTGGCGCCGTTGCCGGGGAGTCTACGCACAAGTCAAGACATACCAAGTACCCATCACAAACTCTTACCCCTTGCATTACATTATTTGCCATTTGCCTCTCGTTTTCCTCTCCCCCACTTCACCATTGCCGTTTTATTCGCCCTCTCTTTTCCGTTCGCCTCTTTTTCTCTTGTTTCTTATTTGCTTGTGTGTTGGATTGCTTGCTTGTCACGATGGCTCTACCTACATTTGGTGATCTTCACCTTAAAAGGTTAGAAGAGATCGAAAGCAACGTCAGGAGTTTCATGACTTTACAATTTGAGCATAATAATTTCTTTAGGAACGAGCTTGAGGAACAAAAAAGCTTTATGGGTTATATGAATAAAGAGCTCGATGATATGTTTAAAGAATTTTATGGTTTGAAATCTTAGATTGCTCATCTCAAAAAATTAATAGCTGAAGTTTCGGATAAGCAGGCCACCTTAGTTAATAAGATGGCCGCTAAGCCGGAATTTTTTTGTGAAAATAAAGATGAAGATCTAAAAGTTATTGATGTTTCTCCTATTAAATCTTTGTTTTGCAATATGAATCTTGATAATGATGGGACTGGAGATGAGTCACCTTTACCTAGAAGGCGTCCCAAAAATTCGGTGTTTTTAGATTTTGATGCAAAAATTGGTAAAAGTGGGATTGAAGAGGTCAAAACTTTAGATATTAAAGAACCCACTATTTTTTATTTCAAGGAATTTAATTATGATAATTGCTCTTTGATAGATTGTATTTCCTTGTTGCAATCCGTGCTAAATTCTCCTCATGCTTATAGTCAGAATAAAGCTTTTACCAAACATGTCGTTGATGCTTTAATGCAATCTTATGAAGAAAAACTTGAGTTGGAAGTTTCTATCCCTAGAAAACTTTATGATGAGTGGGAACCTACTACTAAAATTAAAATTAAAGATCATGAATGCTATGCTTTGTGTGATTTGGGTGCTAGTGTTTCCATGATTCCAAAAACCTTGTGTGATTTGCTAGGATTCCGTGAATTTGATGATTGTTCTTTAAACTTGCACCTTGCGGATTCCACTATTAAGAAACCTATGGGAAGAATTAATGATGTTCTTATTGTTGCAAATAGGAACTATGTGCCCATAGATTTCATTGTTCTTGACATATATTGCAATCCTTCATGTCCTATTATTCTTGGTAGACCTTTCCTTAGAACGATTGGTGCAATTATTGATATGAAGGAAGGGAATATTAGATTCCAATTTCCGTTGAGGAAAGGTATGGAACTTTCCTAGAAAGAAAATAAAATTACCATATGAATCTATTATGAGAGCTACTTATGGATTGCCTACCAAAGATGGCAATACCTAGATCTATCCTTGCTTTTATGCCTAGCTAAGGGCGTTAAACGATAGCGCTTGTTGGGAGGCAACCCAATTTTATTTTAGTTTTTTGCTTTTTGCTTCTGTTTAGGAATAAATATTTGATCTAGCCTCTGGTTAGATTTGTTCTTATGTTTTAATTAGTGTTTGTGCCAAGTTAAACCTATAGGATCTTCTTGGATGATAGTTATTTGATCTTGCTGAAAATTCCAGAAACTTTCTGTTCACGAAAACAATTGTTTAAAATCACCAGAACGTGATAAAATATTGATTCCAATTGCAGTAGATCAATAAACAAATTTTCTAGGTCTTCCTATTTTGGTAGAATCGTTTTAGCTCCAGAAGTTTGCGTTAGTTACAGATTACTATAGACTGTTCTGTTTTTGACAGATTCTGTTTTTCGTGTGTTGTTTGCTTATTTTGATGAATCTATGGCTAGTAAAAGAGTTTATAAACCATAGAGAAGTTGGAATACAGTAGGTTTAACACAAATATAAATAAAGAATGAGTTCAATACAGTACCTTGAAGTGGTGTTTTGTTTTCTTTCTCTAACGGAGCTCACGAAATTTTCTGTTGAGTTTTGTGTTGTGAAGTTTTCAAGTTTTGGGTAAAGATTTGATGGATTGTGGAACAAGGAGTGGCAAGCGCCTAAGCTTGGGGATGCCCATGGAACCCCAAGGTAATCTAAGGACACCAAAAAGCCAAAGCTTGGGGATGCTCCGGAAGGCATCCCCTCTTTCGTCTTCGTCCATCGGTAACTTTATTTGGGGCTATATTTTTATTCACCACATGATATGTGTTTTGCTTGGAGCGTATTGTATGATTTGAGTCTTTGATTTTTAGTTTACCACAATAATCCTTGCTGTACACACCTTTTGAGAGAGACACACATGATTCGGAATTTATTAGAATACTCTATGTGCTTCACTTATATCTTTTGAGCTATATAGTTTTTGCTCTAGTGCTTCACTTATATCTTTTAGAGCACGGTGGTGGATTTGTTTTATAGAAACTATTGTTCTCTCATGCTTCACTTATATTATTTTGAGAGTCCTACAAAACATCATGGTAATTTGCTTTAATCATAAAAATTAGTCCTAATATGATAGGCATCCAAGATTAGTAAAAAATATCTTATGAGTGTGTTGAATACTATGAGAAGTTTGTTGCTTGATAATTGTTTTGAGATATGAAGATGGTGATATTAGAGTCATGCTAGTTGAGTGGTTATGAATTTGAGAAATACTTGTGTTAAAGTTTGTGATTCCCGTAGCATGCACGTATGGTGAACCGTTATGTGATGAAGTCGGAGCATGATTTATTTATTGATTGTCTTCCTTAATTGAGTGGCGGTCGGGGACGAGCGATGGTCTTTTCCTAGCAATCTATCCCCCTAGGAGCATGCGTGTAATACTTTGCTTTGATAACTTGTAGATTTTTGCAACAAGTATATGAGTTCTTTATGACTAATGTTGAGTCCATGGAATACGCACTCTCATCCTTCCACCATTGCTAGCTTCTCTAATACCGCGCACCTTTTCGCCGGTATCATACACCCACCATATACTTTCCTAAAAACAGCCACCATACCTACCTATCATGGCATTTCCGTAACCAATCCGAGATATATTGCCATGCAACTTACCACCGTTTCGTTTACTATGACATGCTTCATCATTGTCATAATTGCTTTGCGTGATCATGTAGTTGACATCGTATTTGTGGCAAAGCCACCGTTCATGATTCTTTTATACATGTCACTCTTGATTCATTGCATATCTCGGTACACCGCCGGAGGCATTCACATAGAGTCATAATTTGTTCTAAGTATTGAGTTGTAATTCTTGAGTTGTAAGTAAATAAAAGTGTGATGATCATCATTATTAGAGCATTGTCCCAAGTGAGGAAAGGATGATGGAGACTATGATTCCCCCACAAGTCGGGATGAGACTCCGGACAAAAAAAAAAGAAAGGCCATAAAAAAGGCCCAAAAAAAGAGAGAAAAAGAGAGAAGGGACAATGCTACTATCCTTTTCCACACTTGTGCTTCAAAGTAGCACCATGATCTTCATGATAGAGAGTCTCCTATGATATCACTTCCATATACTAGTGGGAATTTTTCATTATAGAACTTGGCTTGTATATTCCAATGATGGGCTTCCTCAAAATGCCCTAGGTCTTCATGAGCAAGGCAGTTGGATGCACACCCACTTAGTTTCTTTTGTTGAGTTTTCATACACTTATAGCTCTAGTGCATCCGTTGCATGGCAATCCCTACTCACTCACATTGATATCTATTGATGGGCATCTCCATAGCCCGTTGATACGCCTAGTTGATGTGAGACTATCTTCTCCTTTTTTGTCTTCTCCACAACCACCATTCTATTCCACATATAGTGCTATGTCCATGGCTCACGCTCATGTATTGCGTGAAGATTGAAAAACTTTGAGAACACCAAAACTATGAAACAATTGCTTGGCTTGTCATCAGGGTTGTGCATGATTTAAATATTTTGTGTGATGAAGATAGAGCATAGCCAGACTATATGATTTTGTAGGGATAACTTTCTTTGGCCATGTTATTTTGAGAAGACGTAATTGCTTAGTTAGTATGCTTGAAGTATTATTGTTTTTATGTCAATATTAAACTTTTGTCTTGAATCTTTCGGATCTGAATATTCATACCACAAATAAGAGAATTACATTGAAAATTATGCTAAGAAGCATTCCACATCAAAAATTCTGTTTTTATCATTTACCTACTCGAGGACGAGCAGGAATTAAGCTTGGGGATGCTTGATACGTCTCCAACGTATCTATAATTTTTTATTGTTCCATGCTATATTATATTCTGTTTTGGATGTTTAATGGGCTTTATTATACACTTTTATATTATTTTTGGGACTAACCTATTAACCGGAGGCCCAGCCCAAATTGCTTTTTTTGGCCTATTTCAGTGTTTCGAAGGAAAAGGATATCAAACGGAGTCCAAACGGAATGAAACCTTCAGGAACGTGATTTTCGGAACAAACGTGATCCACGGGACTTGGAGTCTACGTAAAGCAATCAATGAGGAAGGCACGAGGCAGGGGGCGCGCCCTCCACCCTCCTGGGCCCCTCGTTGCTCCACTGACGTACTTCTTCCTCCTATATATACCCATATACCCTGGAAACATCATATACGGAGCCAAAACCCTATTTCCACCGCCGCAACCTTCTGTACCCGTGAGATCCCATCTTGGGGCCTTTCCGGCGCTCCGCCGGAGGGGGCATTGATCACGGAGGGCTTCTACATCAACACCATAGCCTCTCCGATGATGTGTGAGTACTTTACCTCAGACCTTCGGATCCATAGTTATTAGCTAGATGGGTTCTTCTCTCTCTTTGGATCTCAATACAAAGTTCTCCTCGATCTCTTGGAGATCTACTCGATGTAATCTTCTTTTGCGGTGTGTTTGTCGAGATCCGATGAATTGTGGGTTTATGATCAAGATTATCTATGAACAATATTTGAATCTCCTCTGAATTCTTTTATGTATGATTGGTTATCTTTGCAAGTCTCTTCGAATTATCAGTTTGGTTTGGCCTACTAGATTGATCTTTCTTGCAATGGGAGAAGTGCTTAGCTTTGGGTTCAATCTTGCGGTGCTCGATCGCAGTGACAGAAAGGGAAAACCAACGCAGTGCTCAAGAGGTAGCAGGATGCCCTACCCTCTTCCGCGCGCCCCCTGGATCCCGCCCAAGAGAGCCGGCATTCTCGGCCCCCGCCCCGACGTCCCCCAGCAGGCCTACCCCGTGATGCTTCCTGGCGCGCCCGCTCCACCTCCACCCGCCTCGTATGGCGCCGGCGGCTTGGACATCCGAGCTCTTCTTCCTTTTCCCGTTTTTCCTTAGATTTCCTCAACACTTGTAATAAAGATGCTCGCACTTCACCACTATGTACCGCATGCCAACTTGGCAAACATACCCGCCTCCCCGTCCCATCATCCACCTCCTATACCACCGCCCCATTTCATTTAGTTCATTGTGATTTGTGGACATCACCGGTTGTGAGTTACTCAGGCTACAAGTATTATCTTTTGATTATTGATGATTACACTCATTATTCTTGGACGTTTCCTCTCCGTGCAAAGTTTGAAACTTGTGATGTTCTTCTCCGCTTTTTTAAGTTTTTCCTTACCCAATATGGCGTGCTTATTCGATGTGTGCAGTGTGACAATGGCGGCGAATTTCTCACCACCACTCTTCGCGACTACTTCTCCTCCAACGACATTTCTTTTCGTCTCACTTCCCCCACACCTCTCCCCAAAATGGGAAGGCCGAGCGGCACATCCGCACGACCAATGACGTGGTACGCACGCTCCTCTTCCAGGGCTCGCTCCCTTCTCCCTTCTAGGCAGAGGCATTGCACACCGCCACCATTCTCCTCAACATACGCCCGTCCCGTGCCATTCATCAATTTACCCCTCACTTTCTTCTCTACGGCATCCACCCCACCTACAATCACCTACGTACGTTTGGATGTCTCTGCTACCCGAACACTTCTGCTACCGCTGATCACAAACTCTCACCACGCTCTGCTCGTTGCGTCTTCCTTGGTTACCCCCGTGAACAGAAGGGCTACCGCTGCCTTGATTTATCCACGCACAAAGTTATTATTTCTCGTCTTGTGATCTTTGATGAAAATTCCTTTCCTTTCTCTGAACCCGCAGGATCATCCGCCACAGAAAATCCAGCACACCTCCCCCCACCTGGCCCGCCGCCCCTCGCTTTCCGTTCCTCGTACCCACTTTTCCCACTGGATCGCGCACCCACCCCTCCCCGCATGCCACCTGCCCCCGGTCCCAGTAGCCGCCCACGCCCCCATATCCCACCTGCGCCAATCACGCCCGCCCGCCCGGGTCCCTCGCCTGGCACCACCACCACGATCCCACCCGATCTCTCGGGATCTTCCCCATGCACTCCCGCGCACGTTACGTTCTCGGGATCTCCCCCATGCACGCCCGGTCTCCGCGGCTCACCCGTCTCTACTCCGTCCCCCAGCCTCACGCCACCTGATCCGCCTCTCCCAGCGCGCGCCGTACCCGTTGCACCACCTGCTAACCCCCACCCGATGCAGACCCGAGCCAAAACCGGATACGCCATGCCCAAGGATATCCTTGACCTTCACGTCTCCACCACCCCCTCACCTCTTCCATCCTCGTACTGAGTGCTACCTCTTGAGCACTGCGTTGGTTTTCCCTTGAAGAGGAAAGGGTGATGCAGCAAAGTAGCGTAAGTATTTCCCTCAGTTTTTGAGAACCAATGTATCAATCCAGTAGGAGGCTACACGCGAGTCCCTCGCACCTACACAAAACAAATAAATCCTCGCAACCAACACGATAAGGGGTTGTCAATCCCTACACGGTCACATACGAGAGTGAGATCTGATAGATATGATAAGATAATATTTTTGGTATTTTTATGATAGAGATGCAAAGTAAAATAAAAGCAACGGAAATAACTAAGTGTTGGAAGATTAATATGATGAAGATAGACTCGGGGGCCATAGGTTTCACTAGTGGCTTCTCTCAAGAGCATAAGTATTTTACGGTGGGTGAACAAATTACTGTTGAGCAATTGACAGAATTGAGCATAGTTATGAGAATATCTAGGTATGATCATGTATATAGGCATCACGTCCAAGACAAGTAGACCGACTCCTACCTGCATCTACTACTATTACTCCACACATCGACCGCTATCCAGCATGCATCTAGAGTATTAAGTTCAGAAGAACAGAGTAACGCCTTAAGCAAGATGACATGATGTAGAGGGATAAATTCATGCAATATGATAAAAAACCATCTTGTTATCCTCGATGGAAACAATACAATACGTGCCTTGCTGCCCCTACTGTCACTTGGAAAGGACACTGCAAGATTGAACCCAAAGCTAAGCACTTCTCCCATTGCAAGAAAGATCAATCTAGTAGGCCAAACCAAACTGATAATTCGAAGAGACTTGCAAAGATAACCAGTCATACATAAAAGAATTCAGAAGATTCAAATATTGTTCATAGATAAACTTGATCATAAACCCACAATTCATCAGTCTCAACAAACACACCGCAGAAGAAGATTACATCGAATAGATCTCCACAAGAGAGGGGAGAACATTGTATTGAGATCCAAAAAGAGAGAAAAAGCCATCTAGATAATAACTATGGACCCGAAGGTCTGAGGTAAACTACTCACACTTCATCGGAGAGGCTATGGTGTTGATGTAGAAGCCCTCCGTGATCGATGCCCCCTCCGGCGGAGCTCCGGAACAGGCCCCAAGATGGGATCTCGTGGGTACAGAAGGTTGCGGCGGTGGAATTAGGTTTTTGGCTCCGTATCTAATCGTTTGGGGGTACGTATGTATATATAGGAGGAAGGAGTACGTCGGTGGAGCAACGTGGGGCCACGAGGGTGGAGGGCGCGCCTGGGGGGTAGGCGCGCCCCCTACCTCGTGGCTTCCTGGAAGCTTCCTTGACGTAGGGTCCAAGTCTCCTGGATCATGTTCGTTCTGAAAATCACGTTCCCGAAGGTTTCATTCCGTTTGGACTCCGTTTGATATTCTTTTTCTGCGAAACTCTGAAATAGGCAAAAAACAGCAATTCTGGGCTGGGCCTCCGGTTAATAGGTTAGTCCCAAAAATAATATAAAAGTGAATAATAAAGCCCAATAATGTCCAAAACAGAAGATAATATAGCATGGAGCAATCAAAAATTATAGATACGTTGGAGACGTATCACCGAGCAGCACTCAAGGACCCGCACTGGCACGCCGCGATGCTTGATGAGTTTAACGCGCTAATTCGGAATGACACTTGGTCTTTGGTTCCTTGTCCTGCAGGTGTGAACGTGGTGACCGGCAAATGGATCTTCTGCCACAAGCTTCATCCCGACGGCACCTTGGCGCGGTACAAAGCTCGGTGGGTGGTGCGCGGCTTCATGCAGCAGGCCGGCATCGACTACGGGGAGACGTTCAGTCCCGTCGTCAAGCCGGCCACTATCCGCGTCGTCCTTAGCATTGCGACAGCTAACGGGTGGCCCATCCGGCAGATGGACGTCAAGAATGCATTTCTCCACGGCGACTTGGCTGAGACCGTCTACTGTCAGCAACCCGCGGGCTTTGTGGATGTGGCTCGTCCTACCCATGTTTGTCGCCTGAACAAGTCTCTCTATGGGCTCAAGCAGGCGCCCCGCACTTGGTTTCTTCGGTTCACCAAATTCCTCCACACACTTGGCTTTGTGTCGTCCAAGTGTGACACATCCCTCTTTATTCTCCGTCGTGGCACTGCCCTGGCATATCTTCTACTCTACGTTGATGACATTATCCTCACCGCCAACACTACCAGCCTGCTTCAGTCCCTCGTCACATCTCTCTCCGGCGAGTTCTCCATGAGCGACCTCGGCGACATTCACCACTTCCTTAGGATCAATGTGCATCGCTCCACCACCGGCATCTTCCTCTCGCAGGAGCAATACGCGCTTGAAATCCTCGATCGTGCGCATATGCTTAACTGCAAACCTATATCCACCCCTGTTGACACGCATAGCAAGATCTCTAGCACCACTAGCGTCCCGTTCCACGATCCTGCGCTTTACCATAGTCTCGCCGGCGCCTTACAGTATCTTACCTTGACACATCCCGACATCTCCTACGCAGTCCAGCAGCTTTGCCTCGTCATGCATGCTCCTCTCGATGCACACTATCAGCTCCTCAAGCGTGTTCTTCGCTACCTCCATGGCACGCCTCACTATGGCTTGCAGCTGTACCGCTCCTCGTCCCACGACCTCATTGCCTATAGTGACGCCGATTGGGCGGGTTGTCCCGACACACGCCGCTCCACCTCCGGGTTCTGCATATTTCTCGGTGCTAACTTGATCTCCTGGTCCTCTAAGCGGCAGCACACCGTGTCCCGGTCTAGCGCCGAGGCCGAGTACTGTGCCGTCACCAACTGTGTGGCGGAGTCGTGCTGGCTTCGACAACTTCTTGGCGAGCTTCATCGTCCCCCTCGTCGTGCCACCGTTGTCTATTGTGACAATGTGAGCGCCGTGTACCTATCGTCCAACCCCGTTCAGCATCAACGAACGAAGCATGTGGAGATCGATCTACACTTTGTTCGGGATCGTGTGGCACTCGGCAAGGCAAGAGTGCTTCATTTCCCGACTACCTCCCAGTTTGCTGATGTCTTCACAAAGGGGCTGCCTTCTTCGGTGTTTCGTGAGTTCCGGTCCAGTCTGAACGTCTTGCATGGCGCCGTTCGGACTGAGGGGGGGTGTTGAACTGTCACGTTGTATGTATTCCATGTAACATTGCACCGTTCATTCTGTTGTAACCATAGCGCCTAGAGTGTAGGGCGTCCTAGTCAATCGCCATCATCTCATCATGGCCCTCCATGTAGGGATCATGTCTGTGTATATGTATCTATAACTGAACCAGGGAATAGATGCGGTGATTCATAATTCTTGTCTGATCTGATTCATACTTTTCCGCAATAATTCTACACTCTCATAGCTAGTAGATCATCCGGGACCTGACAAATTGGTATAATGAGCAAGCGATTCTCGGCAAGAGCGTACTCTTGGAACCCAAAAAAAATCCAGATAGATGATTCCCACCCTTTCTCCCACCCGTGTTTCTGAAGACGACGACGATTGTTGGCAGCGTACGGTGGTGGGGTTGGAGGTAATTGGTGACGGGGTGTAGGAGTTGGAGGCAGTGAATTGTTCAGGCGCAGATTAGTCGTGCAGAAGTGGTTGTTCGGGTGCCTTGCCCGATAGCTAAAATCCCGTGTTCGAGCGCTAATCCGTGTGGCAAGGAGGTGGATCGAGGCGGCGGAAGGATTGGAGGTTTGGGGATAGGTTGCTGGGGGACTCCAGTGGTAAAATTCCTTACCTCGACCTTAGATCAAGGCGATGGGACGTGCTAAAGCTATTAATGAGGCGGATCTGCAGGATTACTCTGTGTGTGTGAGGATTTTGGTGTTCTGCAGAAAGACAATGCCCAGATGCAGTCAAAGGTCACTAAATTGCAAGATGAAGTGCAGTCCATCAGTAGTAAACATGGGCAAATATCATTACAAGTGGGTAGTGTGCAGAAGGTTGTGCTAGATCTCAGCAAGCAACTCTCAATGATCACCTCAGTGCTTCAGACACTAGTGAAATCAATGAACAGCAACCCACATAATGAAATTCCTTCTAGTTCTAGTCAAGTGGTGAAATCTCCTACACTACAGCAAGAGCAAGTGCAGGACCAGCCGAACAGAACGAAGCAATTAAGGAAACAATTAGAGGCAAAGAAGGAAAAATGTAAACAAATTGAAGAGATGCATTTGCGTACACACGCACACGCACGCACGCGTGCACACACACAGTGGCAAGAATCAGGACCTATGAGCAAGATATGCAAGCCCAATTCATGAAGTCTCTGACCAAGGGCCCTAAGATGGATTTTCCTAGATTTGAAGGAGAGGATCCTAATATTTAGTTAGGAAGATCTGGGTTATTGAAGAAAAAATTATCCTGGAAATAGTTATGTGTTGAAGTAGTGAAGAGATTTTCTCAACAAGGCTCCTATGACTTAATAGAAAAGTTCAACTCTCTAAAACAACTGAAAAACACAGTGTCTGAATACACCAAGTCTTTTGAAGATTTAATGGCTGATGTACAAGAAGAAAATACTGAACTAGGAGAGCTATGGTTTGTCAGATGTTATTTCATTGGCTTAAAGGAGGGAATTAAATTCCAAATCAGACCTCTAAGACCTCAAATAGTTACTGATGCTTATTGGTTGGCAAAAGATGTGGAAGCCAACCATCCTCCAGTACACACAGTTCCTAAGAAACAAGGAGTTCCTTATACTAACTACTATCAAAAAAACACAGTTGGGTTTCAGAACAAAGTCAGCCCTACCACAGTACCCAACAACAGTTACCTGTCAGACAAGCTGAGAATTCTACATGCTATGTTCAGAAAATCAGGAAAGTGAAAGAATGTTGGAGATGTGGAGACAAGTGGATGCATGGACACAAATGTAAATTAGTGACCAATGTACACATGTTACAACAAGAACTAGCTGAGGAAATTTCCATGCAAAGTGAGGAGCAGGTGCAACAGGAAAAGACTAGAGAAAATGAGCGAGCCATGTTTATTTTTGCCTTTGCTACGGGAAACCAACTAGCCGTACTAACACCCGCCGTACCAACACCCACAGTAGTAATACACATCAATGGGAAAAGAGCTGTAGCATTGTTAGACTCAGGCAACACTTCTTCTTTCATAAATCAGGACTTTGCAGTTAAGGCAAGTTGTCAGTTACTGCTAGTAAAACTAAGAACTATTGTGGGGGCTGGTGGAAGCAAGTTATTATCAACTTCAGTAGTTCCCAATTGTGAATTTCAAATGGCAAAACTTAAGTTGTCTCACAACTTGAAAGTTCTTAATCTACCTAGTCATGATGTGATATTGGGATTTGATTGGTTCTCCAAGGTGAGTCTAGTTTCTTTTGATGTTCCAAAGAAAACATTCAGTTTCACTTCAGAGGGCAAACAATTAGAAACAAAGGCAAGTTTTTAAAACCATGGAGAGTGTTAAGGAAGTTCCAGCTGAGGAAATGAACAAACTCTTGGACAAAGGAGTGGAAGGGTTTTTATTACAGGTACATAACATAATCATGAATGCTCCTGAGGGTTTTAAAACTCCTCCCCAAGTGCAAAAGCTACTGATGGAATATGCATACTATTCCTTTAATTCCAGGAGCTACACCTTCACAAGTGAGACCATACAGAGTGCCTCAGCACCAAAAAAGGAAATGGAAGATCAAATCAACAAGCTCTTAGCTGCTCATTTGATAAGACATAGTCAAAGTCCATATGCAGCTCCAGTGATCTTGGTCAGAAAGAAGGACAGTTCCAAGAGGTTGTGTACTGATTTTAGGAGGTTAAATGCATTGACAATCAAAAATAAATTTCCCATACCTGTCATAGAAGATATTTTGGATGAGGTGCATGGGGCTAAGTACTTTTCCAAACTAGATTTGAGGTCAGGCTATCACCAGATAAGAATGCACCCTGAAGACATACACAAAACTGCTTTCAAAACTTTTTTAGGCCATTTTGAATACTTGGTAATGCAATTTGGACTGCCCAATGCTCCTGGTACATTCCAAGCATTAATGAACAAGATATTTGGTCCATATCTGAGAATTTTTGTGTTGGTATTCTTTGATGATATCTTAGTATACAACAAAGATCTGAAGGAAAATATAGAACACCTGAACATTGTGTTGCAAGTTTTGAGAGACAACAAGTTGTTTGCTAAACTATCAAAATGTATGTTTCCTGTGCAACAAGTAGAGTATCTGGTACATGCCATATCTGCTGAAGGAGTGGCAACTGACCCACAAAAGATATCTGCAATTGCTCAATGGCCAACACCAGATAGTGTCACTAAGTTGAGAGGTTTCTTAGGCTTGGAAGGGTATTATAGGCGATTCATTAAAGATTATGGTCTTATTTGCAGACCATTACATGACCTCCTTAATAAAGACATTTTTTTCTTGGAAAAATGAACATGATGTAGCCTTTGCACAACTGTAGGAAGCTCTGATTTTAGCCCATGTCTTAGCTTTACCAAAAATTTCTCAGCCGTTTGTGTTGGAAACTGGTGCACCGGGCAAGGGAATTGGAGCTGTATTAATGCAACAAGGCAAACCAACTGCATATTATAGCTCTTCACTGTGTCCTAGAAATGATGTTATGTCCACATATGAGAAAGAAGCATTGGCCATTTTGGAAGCTTTGAAGAAATGGAGACACTACTTACTTGGAAATGGAAATGAATTACTGATCAAGACAGACCAGCAGTCCTTGAAATGCATTACAAACCATAAGATTCCTGAAGGGGTGCAACACAAGTTGATGATGAAACTTTTGGAGTTCAACTTCAAGATCCAGTACAAAAAGGGGGAAAACAAATAGAGTTGTTGATGCTCTTTCTAGAGTATTACCTACTTGATGGCCATTTTTGCTCCTACCCATGTGTGGGCTCAAGATTTGATAGAGAGACATCAGAAAGACACAATACACAAGGAACTAATGGAACAACTGCTACTTCAAAAGCCAAATATTCCCTCTGAGTATACTATGAAGGCTGGCATTATCAGATATAAAGGGAAAGTAGTGGTTGGCAATGACCCTGAATTGAGAAACCAACTGCCAATAACTCTGCATAGCTCTCCAGTGGGTGTACATTCAATAATGAGAGCTACATATCACAGAGTTAAAAGTATTTTCCATTGGACTGGGTTAAAAACAGAGGTTGAAATTTTATTGTAGCTTGCCCTATCTGCCAGAGAGCTAAGCATGAAAATTGTTTACAACCTGGTTTGCTAGAACCTCTACATGTAGCAGACATGGCATGGCAACACATATCAATGGATTTCATTGAGGGTTGCCCAACTCTCAAGGCAAGGAAGTGATCGCGGTGGTGGTAGATAGGTTTACTAAATACTCACATTTTATACCATTATCTCACCCCTATACTGTGTTGAAAGTGGCTCAAGCATTTGTGGATCACATTATCAGATTACATGGCCCTCCAAAGCTCATAATCTCTGACAGCGACAGAAATTTCACTAGCAAGCTGTGGAAAGATATCTTCTCTGCTCTGAAGGTGGAATTAAGATACAGTATAACATATCACCCCCAAACAGATGGCCCGGCAGAGAGGGTTAATCAATGCTTGGAAATTTATCTCAAATGCATGACTACTACTGAACCTAAAAAGTAGCTTTCTTGGTTATCTTTGGCAGAATATTGGTACAACTCCACTTACCACACTGCCCTAAAGATGTCTCCATTCCAAGCACATTATGGTTTCCCACCTCCATTGATAACTGAGTTGGATATTCCTAGACCATAAGATGAGGAGGCACAAGATTTTCTAACAGCTAAAAGACAAATGTTGGAGCAGTTGAAAGAAAAGTTGGTGACAGCATAAAATAGAATGAAAAGATATCACTGGTGCGCGTCGGTCCTAAACAAATGGTTTTTTACCCCTTTCCGCGATGGCATTTGGAACCATCGCCAAGTGAGTGTGGGCGATAGGAGGTCCTTCCCACATGACCCAGAAACCGTCGGGGATAGGGAGCCTTGATGCATACAGTTGTCCCTATATAACCGTTTCCGATATCTCGAATATCCCAAACGCTTCATCCTTGCTACTCGTTTGTGCTCGCATTGCCATCGCAGTCGGAGTTTTGTGGTTCTGCCTAAAACCAGGCAGATTCTAGGCACCAGAGCTTTCCAGGCAGATTTTAGGCAGATTCCAGGCACGGGAGATTTACGATGCCTGGCACATCACAAACATTTCATGATTATAAACCGTGTACGATAGGTAGACAATCACACACATTTAGTTTTCCCGCACCGTATGTGATAGTGTCTGACATCACACACGCGTTGAGAACGACAACTGTGTGCATGCTTGCACACGTTTCCTCTCTGTGAACCGTCTCGGATTATGGTGTATATCGCAAACGTTTGTGTTTTACCAACCGTGTGTGCCGTAATGACCTGCACAACGTAATTTCGCCCTAATTTAATTGCTGCTATTTAAAATTGTACCTAATTTAAACTTGAAAGTAGGCTATAGCTTTATTCATATCCATCAGGTTCAAACAACCAATGCATTATTCGATTCACAGGTACATATGTTTAAAAATTACAGAAGCACCAAATAAAGAATGATGTACCAGGGTTCTATACTTGTACTATTATAGATGGTAAAGAAAGAGGCGACAGACATTCCAGTTGCTGAACAAGCTGAAGCGGAATGGCCCTATTGTGCTCTCCTATATGCAGAAGGCATGCAGGACTCTAGTCCAACCCCTTGTGATGGCCGGCCGCCAATCATGTAGTTTGAGAGGTAATCTTGAGTAAACTGCTTCAGGATCCACTACAAAAGAAAAAAGATTCAGATATTGTCATCTAACACAACTAATTACAGGCAGTAAAAAGAAGGCTATAGGGTTCTTACTTACCATCCTGCAGTTCACTGTTGTCTTGCATAAAGTGTAAACAAATAGTTCGATTGTCATCTTTTGACCCATTTTAGTAACAATCTTTATCAGTTTCCTCACTTGATGCTGGTTCATGAATATCTCATTACCCCATGCGCAGAAAGGGTCGAAGTGTGGATCTTTGGCAATGATATATGTACCTAAAAGCACCAAGTTAATATTAGAAGCTAAACAACAATTGAAAATGATGTAGTACAACATTACATCCATCCCATTATATAACATTTTATTACGTGTATATCTAGACATCATCAGAACATTAAGGTAACACTCTTCCTTGTTGCTATGTAGCCTGGGATTGCATATTTAGTCATTCAGTACAATGCATGTTGCTAAACAACAATTAAAAAACGAAAAGGCAAGTTAACTGCAATATCCTTAACAACAACCAAATATCGTAATTCATAGTGGTATTGTTGAAACTGTTATTGATGAAATTGAACTGCACAGCAAATAGTTGCACATATAGCGCATCACATTGTGAAGAAATGAAATAAACAAGTCATAAGGACATCTCTAGGCAATCCTTAGAAATTTAAAGGACTAAAACCCTTAGTGGATATATATATATATACTCCAGCAATTTTTGGCCTTTTCTAGTCGATCCCCTAAACTTAAGGTTGTAAAGTTCAATTTGATCAAGTTCAAAGCAGGTTCAACCGAAAGTAGCATGCATTCAAACATAAACATAGATAGTTTTGCATAACCGAACATAAAACATAAATTTAAACTAAGCTAAACTACTTTCGGTCCAAGTAGAGGTCGAGCCAATCCTTCCTTGTCATGTACGGTGTGCCGCGAGCCGGGTCCGGGCCAGTACCGTCGTCGGGGTCGTTGGGGAAGGCACTCCTCCACTCGTCGACATCGATCTCCTCGTCCTGGGGGCCCACCTCGACGCCCTCCGCGCCGCCACCTTCGACCTCGTCATCAAAGGAGAGCGCGATAACCTCGCCGTCGTCCTCGCTGCCTTCGACCTCGTCATCGGAGGAGAGCGCGATAACCTCGCAACCCTCCGCGCCGGCAAAGATCGCCCGCTCCGCCTCCACGAGCTCCGGGTGCTGCCGGCGGAGCTCTTGCATGTAGGCCTCGTCGGCGGCCTCGGCCTCGAGACGCTCCCATGCCTCGCGGTCCTCCCGCGCCATAGCCGAGCTCACCACCCCTGGCTCCGACGGAACGAGGTGGACCGGACGTGTGCCGAAGGGGAAATTGAGCCTAGCCGCCGCGCCGTGGTAGCGGACTGATAATCCACAAGTATAGGGGATGAATTGTAGCCTCTTTCCATAAGTAAGAGTGTCGAACCCAACGAGGAGCTAAAGGTAGAACAAATATTCCCTCAAGTTCTATCGACCACCGATACAACTCTACGCACGCTTAACGTTCGCTTTACCTAGAACAAGTATCAAACTAGACGTACTTTGTAGGTGTTTTCGGATAGGCTTGCAAGATAATAAAGAGCGCATAAATAAAAAGTAGGGGCTGTTTAGATAAAAACACAATAAAGTAAATATAGTGAGTGTGGAAAAGTGGTGGTAGGAGATGCGAAATTGTCCCTAAGCAATTGACTACTTTACTAGACCGATAACAAGTTTTATGTGGGAGAGGCCACTGCTAGCATGTCATCCCTGACTTGGAATTCTATGCACTTATGATTGGAACTATTAGCAAGCGTCCGCAACTACTAACGTTCATTAAGGTAAAACCCAACCATAGCATTAAGATATATTGGTCCCCCTTCAATTCCGTATGCATCAATTTCTATGCTAGGTTGAAGCTTCTGTCACTCTTGCCCTCCAATACATAGTCCTATCAACATACAACTAACCCTATGGTGTGATCCACGCGCGCGCTCATATGATGGGCACCAAAGGACAGCAACATAACCACAAGCAAATTAAATCAATCATAGCAATTCATCAACCACCGATAGGACAACGAAAATCTACTCAGACATCATAGGATGGCAACACATCATAGGATAATAATATGAAGCATAAAGCACCATGTTCAAGTAGAGGGTACAGCGGGTTGCGGGAGAGTGGACCGTTGTAGATAGAGGGGGGAAGGTGATGGAGATGTTGGTGAAGATGGCGGAGGTGTTGGTGAAGATGGCGCTGATGATGATGGTGGCCACGGCAGCGTTCCGGCGCCACCGGAAGAGAGGGGGAGAGGGGGCCCCTTCTTCTTCTTCTTCCTTGACCTTCTCCCTAGGTGGGAGAAGGGTTTCCCCTCTGGTCCTTGGCCTCCATGGCATGGGAGGGGCGAGAGCCCCTCCGAGATTGGATCTGTCTCTCTGTCTCTCTCTGTTTCTGCGTTCTCGTGTTCTGCCCTTTCAACGTTTCGTATATGTATGGAGATCCGTAACTCCGATTGGATTGAAACCTTCGACGAGATTTTTTTTCGAAAATTAGCTTTCTTGCGGCCAAAGAAGAGCAGCAACCGCCTTACGGGGGGCCCACGAGGGGGGCAGGCGCGCCCCCTGCCTTGTGGCCCCCTCGGGCACCGTCTCGCGTTGATTCTTCTTCCCATATTCTCCAAATATTCCAAAAATATTCTCCGTCCGTTTTTATCCCATTTGGATTCCGTTTGATATGGGGTTTCTGCGAAACATAAAACATGCAACAAACAGGAACTGGCACTGGGCACTGGATCAATATGTTAGTCCCAAAAATAGTATAAAAGTTGCCAAAAAGTATATGAAAGTTGTATAATATTGGCATGGAACAATCAAAAATTATAGATACGATGGAGACGTATCAGCATCCCCAAGCTTAATTCATGCTCGTCCTCGAGTAGGTAAATGATAAAAAAAGATAATTTTGATGTGGAATGCTACCTAGCATAATCTTGATCACATAATCTAATCATGGCATGAATATTAAGACACGAGTGTTTTAGAGCAATAGTCTATCATTTGACATTAAGACAATAATACTTCAAACCTACTAATAAAGCAATCATGTCTTTTCAAAATAACATGGCCAAAGAAAGTTATCCCTACAAAATCATATAGTCTGGCTATGCTCCATCTTCACCACACAAAGCATTCAAATCATGCACAACCCCGATGACAAGCCGAGCAATTGGTTCATACTTTTTAACGTGCTTCAGCCTTTTCAACCCTCACGCAATACATGAGCGCAAGCCATGGACATAGCACTATAGGTGGAATAGCATATGATGATGGAGGTTGTGTGGAGAAGACAAAAAGGAGAAAGTCTCACATCGACGCGGCTAATCAACGGGCTATGGAGATGCCCATCAATTGATGTCAATGTGAGGAGTAGGGATTGCCATGCAACGGATGCACTAGAGCTATAAGTGTATGAAAGCTCAAACTGGAAACTAAGTGGGTGTGCATCCAACTTGCTTGCTCATGAAGACCTCGAGCATTTGAGGAAGCCCATCATTGGAATATACAAGCCAAGTTCTATAATGAAAATTCCCACTAGTAGATGAAAGTGATAACTCAAGAGACTCTCTATATGAAGAACATGGTGCTACTTTGAAGCACAAGTGTGGTAAAAGGATAGTAACATTGCCCCTTCTCTCTTTTTCTCTCATTTTTTTTTATTTTCTCTTTTTTTGGTGGGCTTCTTTGGCCTCTTTTATTTTTAAAACCTCACATGGGACAATGTTCTAATAATGATGATCATCACACTTTTATTTACTTACAACTCGATACTAGAACAAAGATATGACTCTATATGAATGCCTCCGGCGGTGTACCGGATGTGCAATGATCTAGCGTAGCAATGACATCAAAAAACGGACAAGCCATGAAAACATCATGCTAGCTATCTTACGATCATGCAAAGCAATATGACAATAAATGCTCAAGTCATGTATATGATGATGATGATGATGGAAGTTGCATGGCAATATATCTCGGAATGGCTATGGAAATGCCATGATAGGTAGGTATGGTGGCTGTTTTGAGGAAGATATAAGGAGGTTTATGTGTGATAAAGAGTATCGTATCACGGGGTTTGGATGCACCGGCGAAGTTTGCACCAACTGTCGAGGTGAGAAAGGGCAATGCACGGTACCGAAGAGACTAGCAATGATGGAAGGGTGAGAGTGTGTATAATCCATGGACTCACATTAGTCATAAAGAACTCATATACTTATTGCAAAAGTTTATTAGCCCTCCAAGCAAAGTACTACTACGCATGCCCCTAGGGGGATAGATTGGTAGGAAAATACCATCGCTCGTCCCCGACCGCCACTCATAAGGAAGACAATCAATAAATACCTCATGCTCCGACTTTGTTACATAACGGTTCACCATACGTGCATGCTACGGGAATCACAAACCTCAACACAAGTATTTCTACTAATCCACAACTACCCACTATCATGACTCTAATATCACCATCTTTATATCGCAAAACTATTGCAAGGAATCAAACATATCATATTCAGTGATCTACAAGTTTTATGTAGGATTTTATGCCTAACCATGTGAATGACCAGTTCCTGTCATCTCTCTAAATAGATATAAGTGAAGCAAGAGAGTTTAATTATTTCTACAAAATATATGCCCATGCTCTAACAAATATAAGTGAAGCAAAAGAGTATTCTACAAATGGCGGTTTTCTATGTAAAGAGAAACAGGCAATCCAAACTTCGAATGATATAAGTGAAGCACATGAAGCATTCTATAAAGCCATACTCAAAAGATATAAGTGAAGTGCAATGAGCATTCTATAAATCAACCAAGGAATATCTCATACCAGCATGGTGCATAAAAGAAAAATGAAAACTAAGTGCAAAAGACGCTCCAAGATTGCACATATCGCATGAACGAAACGAATCCGAAAACATACCGATACTTGTTGAAGAAAGATGGGATGCCTTCTGGGGCATCCCCAAGCTTAGACGCTTGAGTCTCCTTGAATATTTACTTGGGGTGCCTTCGGAATCCCCAAGCTTGAGCCCTTGCCTCTCCTTCTTCTCCTCATATCGAGACCTCCTCGATCTTCGAACACTTCATCCACACAAAACTTCAACAGAAAACTCGGTAAGATCCGTTAGTATAATAAAGCAAATCACTACTCTAAGTACTGTTGAAAACCAATTCATATTTTGTTTTGGCATTGTAGCTACTGTAATATAACTTTTTCATGGCTTAATCCACTGATATAAATTGATAGTTTCATCAAAACAAGCAAACTATGCATCAAAAACAGAATCTGTCTAAAACAGAACAGTCTGTAATAATCTGAACATTCACCATACTTCTGATACTTGAAAAATTCTGCAAAAATTAGGAAAAATAAACAATTTGTATATAAAGACAGTGCAAAAAGTTTTAGAACCATTTGATGTTCAAGTAAAAAATGTAAAATCGTTCACTACAGCCAAAGTTTCTGTCCTGCACCGCACAAACCAACAAGCATTGTAAACATCCTAAAGGCAAACCTTGGCACATTATTTTTATAAAGGGATAATTAGATTTATGCCCCTAGTTGTGTCCCACTCGTCTGTTTTACCCCTAATTCCCAAAAGTCACCGGTTCTGTCCAAGTCACTTTGATCCTCTTATGCTTTTGCCCTTTGACCGTTTGACCGTCAGTTTGAAAACTTCATAACTAATTCATACAATATTAAAAAAATGCAAATAAGATACCAAAATGTTCAGAAAAACATCACCTATATGTCAGTGTCATTTGCATTCATGAAAAAAGTGTTGGAAAGTGCACATCCGAGTTTTAGCTCTTTTGATACCACCATGAATAGTAAACTCTAAAAAATTCAAAAAAATTCAAAAAAAATGGTGGCAAAGAACGACAAGTGTTCTAAGTACTTGCCAAGTTTCATTAGGGAACGACATTCGTGGAAGTCATGGGAAAAAAATCTATTTTGGAGTGCTGATTGTTTTTTTTGCCGCGGCACCCACGAATGTTATTCCCTAATGAAACTTGGCAGGCACTTAAAACATTTGTCATTCTTTGCCGCCAAATTATTTTTGAATTTTTTTGAACTTTTTTAGATTTTACTATTCATGGTGGTAGCATAAGAGCTAAAACTCGGATGGGCACTTTCCAACACTTTTTTTCATGAATGCAAATGACACTGACTTATAGGTGATGTTTTTCTGAACATTTTGGTATCTTATTTGCATTTTTCTGATTTAGTATGAATTAGTTATGAAGTTTTCAAACTGACGGTCAAACGGTCAAAGGGCAAAAGCATAAGAGGAGTAAAGTGATTTGGACAGAACCGGTGACTTTTGGGAATTAGGGGTAAAACAGACGAGTGGGACACAACTAGGGGCATAAATCTAATTATCCCTTTTATAAAACAATGGAATTGTACAAGGGGATATTTTTTTTTTGAAAATTTTCTGTAATCAAGATTCACAAAGTTTCCATGGGCATGAACAAAGTTCAAGGACGTCCCCCACTTTAACAATGCTCGTCTTTCTCACTTCCACTTTCCTTTTTGAAAAGTTTTGGGTTCCCCTCTTTATTTTGTTGTTTTTAAACTATATGAAAGCACACAACAGAAATAAATGACTCTCTAAAACTTCCGGGTTGTCTCCCTGGCAGCGCTTTCTTTAAAGCCATTAAGCTAGGCATATAGTGCTCAAGTAGTGAATCCACCCGGATCCCAAGCTATATCAAAGCCATTTTAATTAGCAATGATTTGGCATTTAGTAGTGAGCACAAAGCAACATATATCAAGCAAATACGAAGCCTAACTCTCTTCCTATGCATCGGCATGTCATAAAAGAACAATTCATGCACACAAAGTAAAGGCCAATGCATAGTATAAACAGTTTCTTGCAATTTTTTCGTGTTGGAAACATGGAGAGGCGGAGATGTAGTTCCTCTCTCATAATAATTGCAAGTAGGAGCAGCAAGCACATGCATATTATATTCATCAAAGTCATCATGTGCAATGGTAAAAGGCAACCCATCAATATAATCCTTAATAAAAGCAAACTTCTCCGATATAGTTTGGAGAATTCAAAAAGATAATAGGACTATCATGTGTGGGTGCAATAGCAACAATTTCATGTTTAACATAAGGAACTATAGCAAGTTCATCTCCATAGGAATAATTCATATTGGCATCTTGGCCACAAGCATAGCAAGCATCATCAAAAAGGGTATTTCAAAAGAATCAACGGGATCATAACAATCATCATAGCAATCATCCTTCGGTAAGCACGAAGGGAAATTAAACAATGTATGAGTTGAAGAGTTACTCTCATTAGAAGGTGGGCACGGGTAGCTAATCCGCTCTTCCTCCTTTTGTTCTTCGCTCTCCTCCTCATCTTTTCATCCAATGAGCTCACAGTTTCATCAATTTCTTCTTCCATAGATTCCTGCAAAATATTAGTCTCTTCTTGGACAGCAGAGACTTTCTCAATAAATGCATCAATATCGGAATTGAATTCATAATTGGCATAGCAATTTTTAAGGATAGCTAAATGTTCAGGTCTATAAACAGCATCATAAAGATTTTCAAACTCTTTGAACATAGATTCAATTTCATAAGCACCCATAAAAGCAACAAATTCTTCTATTTGTTCCACATCATAGTAATCATATATACCTCTAGCATAAGAAGCCAAGGTTTCATTATCATTCAATTTGCATGAAAAGGGAAGGTGTGGAGCCTTCATCCTAGAGCAACAAGTATAATCATATCTCAAGCATACTTGCCGAGCATACCACTTCAACATATAAATTTGATCCCATAATAGTTTCACTTTTTGAGTCAAGCGATAATCCCTAAAGTATTCACATTGGTCCAACGTGTCTCCCATTACATAATTGAATGAGGTTTTCTCAGGATTATCGAAGTGGCACATAATATTTTTCACATATTGATCATCGAGGGTTTTAGGAGGTTCCCCATCTCCATGAGTAGCAAGTACACCTAATTTTTTTGGTATTTCGTGTTCCATATCCATAACTAAAGACAAAGAACAACTAAGAACAGCAAATAAAAATTACTTAGTGATAAAGCAAACAAGCACACACGAGAATATTCACCCCACGCTATAACTCCCCGGCAACGGCGCCAGAAAAAGGTCTTGATAACCCACAAGTATAGGGGATCAATTGTAGCCTCTTTCGATAAGTAAGAGTGTCGAACCCAACGAGGAGCTAAAGGTAGAACAAATATTCCCTCAAGTTCTATCGACCACCGATACAACTCTACGCACACTTAACGTTCGCTTTACCTAGAACAAGTATCAAACTAGAAGTACTTTGTAGGTGTTTTCGGATAGGCTTGCAAGATAATAAAGAGCGCGTAAATAAAAAGTAGGGGCTGTTTAGATAAAAACACACTAAAGTAAATATAGCGAGTGTGGAAAAGTGGTGGTAGGAGATGCGAAATTGTCCCTAAGCAATTGACTACTTTACTAGACCGATAGCAAGTTTTATGTGGGAGAGGCCACTGCTAGCATGTCATCCCTGACTTGGAATTCTATGCACTTATGATTGGAACTATTAGCAAGCGTCCGCAACTACTAACATTCATTAAGGTAAAACCCAACCATAGCATTAAGATATATTGGTCCCCCTTCAATCCTGTATGCATCAATTTCTATGCTAGGTTGAAGCTTCTGTCACTCTTGCCCTCCAATGCATAGTCCTATCAACATACAATTAACCCTATGGTGTGATCCACGCATGCGCTCATATGATGGGCACCAAAGGACAACAACATAACCACAAGCAAATTAAATCAATCATAGCAATTCATCAACCACCGATAGGACAACGAAAATCTACTCAGACATCATAGGATGGCAACACATCATAGGATAATAATATGAAGCATAAAGCACCATGTTCAAGTACAGGGTACAGCGGGTTGCGGGAGAGTGGACCACTGTAGATAGAGGGGGGAAGGTGATGGAGATGTTGGTGAAGATGGCGGAGGTGTTGGTGAAGATCGCGGTGATGATGATGGTGGCCACGGCAGCGTTCCGGCGCCACTGGAAGAGAGGGGGAGAGGGGGGCCCTTCTTCTTCTTCCTTGACCTTCTCCCTAGGTGGGAGAAGGGTTTCCCCTATGGTCCTTGGCCTCCATGGCATGGGAGGGGCGAGAGCCCCTCCGAGATTGGATTTGTCTCTCTGTCTCTCTCTGTTTCTGCGTTCTCGTGTTCTGCCCTTTCACCGTTTCGTATATATATAGAGAGAGATCCGTAACTCCGATTGGATTGAAACCTTCGCTGAGATTTTTTCTGAAAATTAGCTTTCTTGCGGCCAAAGAAGAGCAGCAACCGCCTTACGGGGGGCCCACGAGGGGGGCAGGCGCGCCCCCTGCCTCGTGGCCCCCTCGGGCACCGTCTCGCATTGATTCTTCTTCCCATATTCTCCAAATATTTCAAAAATATTCTCCGTCCTTTTTATCCCGTTTGGATTCCGTTCGATATGGGGTTTCTGCGAAACATAAAACATGCAACAAACAGGAACTGGCACTGGGCACTGGATCAATATGTTAGTCCCGAAAATAGTATAAAAAGTTGCCAAAAAGTATATGAAAGTTGTATAATATTGGCATGGAACAATCAAAAATTATAGATACGACAGAGACGTATCACGGACCTGCCAGCAGTCGTACTCCATGGCCGCGAGCTTGGCCGTGTGGAAGCTACCGAGCCACCGGCGGGTGTGGGTCTCTCGATCTGTAATCTCGGCGACCCACGCCCCCCACCGCCGCTGCCGGACCCCGAGGTAGGACTTCGTGAGCTGCCGGGTCCGGGGGGCGTAGAGGCGCGGAGGCGGGCGGATCGGGGGACCGGTGACGGCGGATCGGGCCCGCGGAGGACGAGGGGACACCTCGGCGGCCACCTCGCCGGCATCGGGCGAAAAGGCCGCGATAAACCTCTTTTTGGCCATTGGCTACTCGATCTCCCCGGCACACAGGCAGAGGTTGAGGATGGAGGTGCCGGCGATGGCGGCGACCTACCAATGGTTTCGAGGGTTGTGTGTGTCTGTGTGAGCGGAGGTTGTGTTTGAGGAAATACTGCGGCAACTGAAAATTTTACTAGGCAGGAGTAACAAGGCGGGGCTACTGAAAATTTGGATCAAGGGCGAGCAGATATTTTTGAGATTGCGAGGGATGCAGAGGCGGGAGTAAAATGCCGGGGCTACTGAAAATTTGAATCAAGGGACTGAAGCAGAGAGGGATGCAGAGGCGGGTGTTTTGGGGGAGCGAGCTAGTGTGCTTGACACGCCGGCTGTGGACTGTAGCCGACGCACCTTCTCGCGTAAGCCATAGGCGTACTATACACAGACGGTGCTCCAAGATATTTTGTACTACATCTCACACGGTTGGTGAGAATAAACTGTGTGGGATCTACTTGATTTGAATTACAAAATGGTGCATACAAATTGGTTGAAAAATCAAATTTGTGTCCTTCAGTGCATGCTTAGGTCCCATGGAAGAAATGGGAATGAATTTTTCGGAGTTCATTTGGCCTTTTTTATACATTAACTGGGTTTTCTAGGCATTTTATGTGCATAATTCAAATTTGAACTACAAGCACATGCTCCAATGCACTAAAGTTGGTTGAAAAATCACATGTGTGTCCTTGGGTGAATTTCTAGGTCCCATGCAAGAGATGGGAATGAATTTCAAACACTAGGGCACTGTTGATTGACGGCAAAACGTTGAGATACCTGGTTTTTAAATTCTAGTAAATCCAAAAGTCGTCTGAAATTCATGAAACTTGGCATGCTATCATGGAGAGGCATCAACATGCCGTGGTGAAAATTTTGTCCCATTTGGGCCAGGTTTGGGTATGAGCTTCTCAAAAACCAGAGCTTCTCACAACAAGCATGATGGTTTCGATAGGGAACGTACCACCTTTGGGGACGAGACGATATCCGTTGCCTCTTATTGCTTTCAAAAAAATTCTAGTGTCAACATAGAACAACATGAGTTTTCTGTTCAATCTTGGAATTTTTCGGGGTTCGTTTGGCCTTTTTTATACATTAACTGGGTTTTCTAGGCATTTTATGTGCATAATTCAAATTTGAACTACAAGCACATGCTCCAATGCACCAAAGTTGGTTGAAAAATCACATGTGTGTCCTTGGGTGAATTTCTAGGTCCCATGCAAGAGATGGGAATGAATTTCAAACACCAGGGCACCGTTGATTGCCGGCAAAACGTTGAGATGCCTGGTTTTTAAATTCTAGTAAATCCAAAACTCGTCTGAAATTCATGAAACTTGGCATGCTATCATGGAGTGGCATCAACATGCCGTGGTGAAAATTTTGTCCCATTTGGGGCAGGTTTGGGTATAAGCTTCTCACAAATCAGAGCTTCTCACAATAAGCATGATGGTTTCGATAGGGAACGTACCACCTCTGGGGACGAGACGATATCCGTTGCCTCTTATTGCTTTCAAAAAATTTCTAGTGTCAGCATAGAACAACAAGAGTGTTGTGTTCAATCTTGGAATTTTCTGGGGTCCGTTTGGCCTTTTTCATACATTAACTGGTTTTTTTAGGCATTTTATGTGCATAATTCAAATTTGAACTACAAGCACATGCTCCAGTGCACCCAAGTTGGTTAAAAAATCACATGTGTGTCCTTGGGTGAATTTCTAGGTCCCATGCAAGAGATGGGAATGAAATTCAAACACCATGGCACTGTTGATTGCCGACAAAACGTTGAGATGACTGGTTTTTAAATTCTAGTAAATCCAAAACTCGTCTGAAATTCATGAAACTTGGCATGCTATCATGGAGCGGCATCAACATGCCGTGGTGAAAATTTTGTCCCATTTGAGGCAGGTTCGTTTATAAGCTTCTCACAAACCAGAGCTTCTCACAACAAGCATGATGATTTCGATAGGGAAAGTACCACCTTTGGTGACGGGACGATATCCGTTGCCTCTTATTGCTTTCAAATATTTTCTAGTGTCAACATAGAACAACAGGAGTGTTGTGTCATTTTTTTATTTTCAGGGTTCGTTTGGACATTTTTATGCATTAACTGGTTTTCTAGGCACTTTATGTGCATAATTCAAATTTGAACTACAAGCACATGCTCCAATGCACTAAGGTTGGTTGAAAAATCTAATATGTGTCCTTGGGTGAATTTCTAGGTCCCATGCAAGACTTAGGAATGAAATTCAAACACCAGGGCACTGTTGATTGCCGGCAAAACATTGAGATGCCTGGTTTTTAAATTCTAGTAAATCCAAAACTCGTCTGAAATTCATGAAACTTGGCATGCTATCATGGAGCGGCATCAACATGACGTGTTAAAAAATTTGTCCCATTTGGGGCAGGTTCGGGTATATGCTTCTCACAAACAAGAGCTTCTCACAACAAGCATGATGGTTTCGGTAGGGAACGTCCCACCTTTGGGGACGAAACGATATCCATTGCCTCTTATTGCTTTCAAATATTTTCTAGTGTCAACATAGAACAACAGGAGTGTTGTGTCATTTTTTGTGATTTTTCGGGGTTAGTTTGGACATTTTTATGCATTAACTGGGTTTTCTAGGCATTTTATGTGCATAATTCAAATTTGAACTACAAGCACATGCTCCAATGCACTAAGGTTGGTTGAAAAATCTAATATGTGTCCTTGGGTGAATTTTCTAGGTCCCATGCAAGAGATGGGAATGAAATTCAAACACCGGGGCATTGTTGATTGCCGGCAAAACATTGAGATGCCTGGTTTTTAAATTCTAGTAAATCCAAAACTCGTCTGAAATTCATGAACTTGGCATGCTATCATGGAGCAGCATCAACATGCCGTGTTAAAAAATTCGTCCCATTTGGGGCAGGTTCGGGTATATGCTTCTCACAAACCAGAGCTTCTTACAACAAGCATGATGGTTTCGGTAAGGAACGTCCCACCTTTGGGGACGAAACGATATCCATTCCCTCTTATTGCATTTCAAAAAAATTCCCGTGTCAACATAGAACAACAAGAGTGTTGCGTCAATTTTTGGGATTTTTCGGGGTTCGTTTGGACATTTTTATGCATTAACTGAGTTTTCAATGCATTTATGTGCATAATTCAAATTTGAACTACATGCACATGCTCCAGTGCATATAAATTGGTTGAAAAATCAAATCTGTGTCCTTGGGTGCATGCTTAGGTCCCATGCAAGAAATGGGAATGAATTTCAAACACCAGGGCACCGTTGATTGCCGGCAAAACATTGAGATGCCTCGTTTTTAAATTCTAGTAAATCCAAAACTCGTCTGAAATTCATGAAACTTGGCATGCTTCCATGGAGCGGCATCAACATGACGTGGTAAATTTTTTGTCCCGTTTGGGGCAGGTTTGGGTATGTGCTTCTCACAAACCAGAGCTTCTCACAACAAGCATCATGGTTTCGGTAGGGAACGTCCCACCTTTGGGGACGAAACGATATCCACTGTTTCTTATTGCTTCCAAAAAAATTCTCGTGTCAACATAGAACAACAGGAGTGTTGTGTCAATTTTTGTGATTTTTTGGGGTTCTTTTGGACATTTTTATGCATTAACTGAGTTTTCAATGCATTTATGTGCATAATTCAAATTTGAACTACATGCACATGCTTCAGTGCATATAAATTGGTTGAAAAATCAAATATGTGTCCTTGGGTCCATGCTTAGGTCCCACGCAATAAATGGGAATGAATTTCAAACACCAGGGCACCGTTGATTGCCGACAAAACATTGAGATGCATGGTTTTTAAATTCTAGTAAATCCAAAACTCGTCTGAAATTCATGAAACTTGGCATTCTATCATGGAATGGCGCCCGACATGATGTGGTATTTTTCGTGTCCATTTTGAGAGAAGGCGCACTCAATAATGACAGCCAACAAAGGCATTTTGAAAAAATAGCTGCCACTTAATATCTCAAACGTTTGTATAATTCAAAACGTGTGCGTTCTGTTAACCATTCATGTGACGCCATGTGTCTGGCTTTTAATGGTTGTAGGAGGTGCCGTGCAGACAGCTGCTTGACCTTGACTGAACGGGAGGCGTGCGAGCGCAGTCCGGTGCGCAGGCTGACCGAAAGGCGTGCAAGCTGTCCTCCATTGCGCAGGCTCACCGGAAAGCATGCAAGCTTTACGCTGCGCAGGCTCACTACGAAGCGAGCCCTTTGACTTCCATGGCCGCCCTCCTTCCTCTCCATTAATGGCG
>NC_057796.1:87740927-87750797 GCF_018294505.1 Triticum aestivum | reverse complement strand
TACCTCTCGGCGGTGCCAGTTGCCGTCCTCCCGCGCCCCGCTCGTCGATCGCGCGATGACATGATGTTTGATTTACAAGTGAAGAACATTTTGTGCTGCCTTGAAGACTTCAACAACGGCATCCCGGAGGACGACAACAAAAACGACGGCGCGGCACGCCGCCTCCGCTGCCGCCGGAAATATTTTTTTGGGGTTTAATACTGTATCTCGAATTCTCGATCATATGAATATAAATTCGCAATGTGACTGATGAAAGATATGGTTTGAATGAACTTGCTTTTTCACTCTTAATGTACAGACTTATCAAACGATTTTCTTTTGAAAAAAATGTCAACGGTTTTTAAATATAAAACACTCATCGCAAACGTTTTAGTTAGAACACCCGTATGCAAACCAACAGCTTCCCAGGAAGCCAAGGGAAAATGTGCCGAGCAGGATTTCTGCATCCCTTCAATGCAAACGGTTGTTTTGCATGACCCGTGTGCAACCACGTACAAACAATTGGGTAAGATGTGCATATCTGTCATTTTGGGTATGTTGCCATTTCTCAAACTGGAAAGATTGACATTTGTTTATCTAGTAACATTGCCATTTGTCAACCTTGTAACACTGCGATTTGTCAAAATATGCAGCTACAAATCACTAGCACTATCTAATTTTTGCAACTAAAATCACTAGCAGTGGACACCACTAGCAGGCGTGAGTTCATGGACGCATATGCAAATGACCATTGATTACATACAACAAGTCATCAACCCACAACGACAACGAGGATATACGTTGGATTATAGATCATTTCCAACAAAACATTCTAGTAAAGTTTTTCTCACACAACAAATAACAAAGCGATGAAATGAACTTCAGCTCAACCACTCGTCAGCGTTGCAAACGCTTGCTTTGAACCAGAAGTGATTCTCTAGGAAGGGCCAGCTACTATCAATCTCGAGACCAACGCAGGACTGATCATCCAGGCTGAAGTGGCCTATTTCAATACCCATATTGGGACGGTAGGGAAGCATAGTAATGTCCGAGGTATAGATACAGTTGCTTCTCATAAGTGGTAGTAATGTTGTATCAACAGCAGCTGGATCGCCTTCCACCATCATTGGATAGTTTTGTCCAAGGAAGAGCGAGTTTCCTCCAAGACTTTCAATACTGAACCAGGAAGAAGGTGTTGGCGCTAGTACACCAGTATCCATCCCGAATACCCTGCAACGGATGTTGGAATAGGTCCGGAGAGTGCGACCATACGAGACAACACCTGCTTCCTTAGTAACATCAGCAGTGCCCCGTATACAGACAAGAAGAGGTGATCCATCGGAATAAGTTGCTAGGCACCACTGAGTATATGGGTCCTGCTCGTCCTCATGCTCGTGAATAAAATTTTCAAGTATAGGTGGTGGAATGTTCACAGGACCTTGGAAACACAAGAAGGTTAATTAGTAAAGGGAAACTAGCTAACCCGCATGCATGTGGATGAAACAATTATAATTACGATGGAAGACAAACGTACCGAAATCATGAGGATTCCATGCAAAAACAGTGCCACGAGTGTTGGCAGCAAACACAAGACCCTCGTATTGAATTGCATCACAGTACTCATCCGTGTATAGAAACTGATTTTTGAGCAATATCCATCGAGTCGAACCATGAAGGACGGCAACAAGCTTGTCGAAGATAGCGACAACATAAGCATTCCTATAACCCCAAGAGCGGCTGGGAACTCGACAAATTGCTATCTTCCATAGATGACAGTCAGCATGATCGTATTTGAACTCACGTAGAATACCGGTGTACTCAACCTCTGGGCAGTCGTCTGAGATTTTTCAAAGTGGAACCCGGTGACGAGTGTACACATTCACAAGTTCCCACTCGCAGTTGTACCCAATATAAACAACCCAATCTCCATTTGCGCCTGCCCAAGCCTTTCCCTCAAGCGATGGCATCTTAACATCATACGTATTATTATCAAGCGGCATCAACTTACACAAGGTGATGCTTCCCTCGTCCCCGCGCCAGTCAGCAGGGTCACGACGAAGAAGATAGGGGAGATCAAACCGCTCCTGAACCCTTGGGTTCCTTGTAATGATGTTATTAGTTGAGTCGAGAATGGTCTTGAACGAACCTGCCATGCTAGCCAAGGTGATGACGTCGCACCGATCAATGAGTTCCTCCACCGCGTCATCATTCAGATCGGGGCAAGAATAACGGGGTCGTTTTCGGCTTGTTCCCTCCATGGAGAAGACGATCAAACAATGGCAGAAGGAAGGGTGAAGGCAAATGGAGGAGGGAGGAAGAGCTAGCGTGCGACAGCAGTTCCAAATCGAGAGGGAAAGGCGAAGAGTCGGTGGACTGTTGCCACAATACACAAAGAGGCGCCTGGGGAGCGAACAGTTGCCACAGAGGTCACACACTAACGAAAAGGGCCGAGTGAACCGCATGCAATCCCATCGCACAACACACACGTCTTGTTAAGTTGAACCGTTTCTGTACTCTTGTGTCAACGCAAACAGTTCATCCGAGTGAACCGCATGCCGTATATCCCACACACCTTGATCTGGCTGACCGTTTCTTTTGTGTTGCCTAATCATAAACAGTTCATCCAAGTGAACAGTATGTTGTATATCGCACACACCTTCATCTGGCTGCCCGTTTCTTTTGTGTTGCCTAATCACACACAGTTCATCCCAGTGAACCGTATGCTGTGTATCGCACACGCCTTCATCTGGCTGCCCGTTTCTTTTGTTCCTCCTCATAGCAAAAGGTTAATTGAACTGAACCGTATGCCCTTCATCGCACACGCAACTAAAACCTGAACCGTGTTTTATGCATCCGTCATTGCAAACGTTTTATACATTTCTGACGGTTTTCATACAGCACTGTTTGCGATTATGGCATCGCACATAGTTTCTCGAAGGGTCTCTAATTGTAGTGTCACGTTAGCAGCATCCTGCAGTAGTGTATGCTGATCAAAAGAGGGTGGAAAGAGAGTTTACTGTTGGAGAATTGGTCTATTTGAAGATGACTCCCTACAGACTAGCAACATTTGGTTTTAGAGGATCTTCGAAATTATAGCACAAATACTATGGACCTTTTCTTATCACTCAAAAGGTAGGAAGAGCAGCTTAAAATTGCAAGTCCCATAACATGTCAAGATCCACCCAGTCTTCCATGTGAGTCAACTCAAGAAACACATTGGGGCAAAATCTATACCTAGTCAAAATCTTCCATGGTCAATGCAGATGGTTCAATTAAGACAGGCCCAGCTTGAGTTCTCCAAGTTAGACAAGTATCTCGCAAAAACTTACCACTGGTACAGTGGCACATTCAATGGGAAAATCTCTCACCTGAAGAAGCTACATGGGAAGATACCGATTTCATTAAACTTTTCCTGGATTCTTCAAGACAACTAAACGGGCTTGGAAAGCAGCGAGTGAATCGCCATGAGGACATGTCGAGGGCACTGTCAAGTTACTAAAGGTATATCTTTAGTTAACACTGTCGACAGGTTCAGTTAACTGTAACTTGAACTACAATACCGCTTCGGGTGATCCAACGGTTCACATTGACTCATGTGTCTTCAACTAGTAGTCACCACTAGATCTTCTTTATCATTTTACTATAGCTCATCTCGCTTTTACTTTCACTGTTGGGTTAAACCCCTCTCCTATATAACAGCCGGGATGTGGTTGGGAAGACCATTTTTATGCATTTCTGGATTCATTCCTATCACCGTCATGGCTCATAGACAATACATACATCCTTACTTGCTCCCCAATTATACTCATATTTGAACCGATTCATACTTTTCCCCAATAATTCTACACTCTCATAGCTAGTAGATCATGTGGGACCTAGCAGAGGGCATCGTCAGGGGAGGCCGCTGCATGGTGTGACGGCTGGAAAAACCTCTTTGCCCCGGAGCTGCTCGACGACGGACGCGTGCTCGCACGGCTGGAGGCCGGCGTCGCCATGGTGGATCGAGAAAGAGAAGCCTTCAACCATCTTGTTTGTCATACATAGTTGATACTGGTCTACTACAACAGCTTGTAAGGTTGTACTGGTGACTTGTGACTAGAAATGTAATGGTAATTGCTATTATCAATTTGACAATGTAGGATGCCAAGCATACACCAAGTTGTTGCATTGTGACGAAATCCGCGGCCCTTCTGTATTATATGGTTCAACCCAGTCTCGTGCAAGGGAAGGGGGGAGCCCGGCAAGGGTCTCCCGACAAGGTCATCTTTGGGAAGGAGTATCCCGGGAAGGAAGCCCGTGCCAGGCCCCACGTGCACCGCACACGTGGGGTAGCCCCGGTTGGGCCCTGTGTTGACTATACATGGGCGGGCCATACCGTGCGCCTATGTCACAATCATGACACATGCGGCATGTAAGGAATAGTGGTCTTCAATCACTATTCCAACCACTCCATGGTGATATTATGGAGTGGTCTTGTCTAGGGTAGATATGTAGTTTTTCTGGTCCCATGTACTCTGTATAAATAGCAATGGAACGCTCTCAGTGGAGAGTAGCGAAAATGGAGAAAGACTCCAAGACCAAATATCTCATACATCGCTCCTCAAATTCCATTACTCGGACACCGAGGTTCTTCCACGAGCTCACTCCGGCAGCCGGCAGAAAGATTGGGTTGGGCTAACAATTTGGTATCAAAGCCCCAGGTTGCCATGCCGAAGCATATGCCGCGTTGACGACGACGTCTCCAAGACCACCAAGCAGAGCTCGATTGAGGAGGCGCGCACGGCGGCCGACGCGCTCACGCTGCGGGCCGGACTGGGAGGCGAGTTGGGTACGCTGCACTCCATGCGCGACGTGGGCATGTCCAGCTCCTCATTCTGTCTCCTTGGGCGGACCAACTATTCCAGTTGGTCGCTCCTGATGAAGGTCATCATCAAGGTGTGGCATATGTGGAAAGATGTGAAAACCGGCGATGTCGAGTACGAAATGGACCTGCTGTCGATGGAGGCAATCCCGCGCGTCGCCCCACCGGAGATGGTGCCACCCTTGGCACCAAGAAGACGGCCAAGGAAGCGTAGGACACCATCAAGGCTATGCACATTGGCGTAGAGCACGTATAGGAGCCGAAGGCTCAGTCCTTGTGCTTCCAGTACGAGGAGATCTGGTTCAAGGCTGGTGAACAAGTCGACGACTTCGCCGTGCGGTGGCAGGGCCTTGTCAACGAGCTCGCAACGCTCGGAGATCCCATCGATGACAAGAGGATGCTTCTCAAGTTCCTCCGCCTCATCCCCAGGCAGTACAAGCGACTGGCCTGGTGCATCGAGAGCCTGGTGGACCTCTCCACCATGACAATCAAGGAGCTCGTAGGCCGGCTCAAGGTCATCGAGGAACGCGGCGACAAAGCCAACGAACGCACTGACGGCCAACTGCTACTCACTAGGGAGCGGTGGGACGCACGCTTTCGACAGTGCGGCCACGACAACCCTTCCGGTAGTGGGGGAGGCATCACCACGGAAACAGAGCTCACGGCAGAGGCGAAGGTCGTGCCCAGAGCGGCGGTGGCAACCGCGACGGCAAGCCAGCCAGTCCTAGTAGGGTGGGCCTGGGTGAGGTTCCGGCGACAATGGCGACCGGAACAAGTCTCGCTACTGTAGCAACCAGGGTCACTAGATCTGGGATTGCCGTACAAGGATAGCCGACGAGGCAGCCGCGACAGCGGCAAACCTCGTCCAGGATGACGTGGTTTATATGGCGAGGTTTATGGCCGGGTTTATATGGCGAGGCAAGGGCATCCTAGGAACCGGAGATGGATAAAAGACTAGAGACCCAATGCTAGTTGTTGAAGAGATCCATATGTGTTATGTTCTTATTGGCTTTAAGCCTGAAACACCTCCTGAAGATAGCAAATCTTGTTGCTCTCAAGTGCATATTGCTTTGTCCATTGAGCAAACCAAGCATTTTGTAGAACTGTACATTTTTCCTGAGATATCCAAACTCTGCAGATGAAAACATATGATAAATTCATTGTCAAATATTTGCTCAGCCAGAATTTGCTTCTTCTAATTGATGTGGAGTGCATGAAATATGCTTAATCAGGCTTTGCGATCACTGGAATGATGTTCATCCAGTGCAGCAGTTCTATTGACGGGCGCTTGTTAGTGATGCTCCAGAGGGGCATATTGGGTGTGCTAGTGCCAACAAAAAAAGCTTTCGAAAGTTCTGAAAATTCTGAAAAAGAACCTATTTAAGAAATTTTAAAAGGGGTAAATTCAGAACCACTTCCTTGGCACAATAATGCGCAGCCAAGTTGGATACAAAGAGGAGGAATCCAAGTTGGATACAAGTTGTACTACTGAGCTCTTAATTCTGACAAAAAATATAGAAATAAAAAGGTAATTAGTTCACTAGAAAATACTCCCTTCATCCTAAAATAAGTGTCTCAACTTTAGTACTCCCTCCGTCCCATAATATAAGAGCGTTTTTGACACTAGTGTACAACTTTGTATTAAAGTTAGTACAAAGTTAAGACACTTATTTTGGGACAGAGGAAGTATATTACAACCGGAAGTCTTCATAATCATAGACATTGAAGTTGCAATGCAGGCGATCTGATTCTACAGGTCTCAAGATCTTGCAATTCAACAAGTCATAGACATATAAATGTATTCTTGTTACTGCATCTTGCAATTCAACAAGGCGAAAAACTTCGTACAGACATTACTTTTAGGATGGTAGTAAATTCTACTCCCTCAGTCCCATAATTTTAATTTAAGATGTTATGACAATCAATATACCCATAATATAAGATTTTACTACAACCTATATATACATATCTGGGACAGAGGGAGTATAACTCTTAAATTTCATGCATGTACCACAACCAGTTCCAGTAAAACTAGCATACATCAGACAGAAGAGTATAAGGCGCCCCTTTTCGGAAAAAAATCAGACAGAAGAGTCAGAATAGATACAATACTCGCTGGAACATATATTGTTTGAGCATGTACCATGACTGGCTCACATAATAAAGCTGCGTTACATAAAAAGGATCTAGAGAATCTGGCAGACTGCCACGACTAAATAGCTAAGAGTTACATAATCGCCCAAGTGACCTTCAGAAGCATCTTGTAGTCCCCGCAGGTGATACTCCCATCATCGTAACCATTGCGCCTTGGAGTAAACTCAATAGTGACGACAGATAACTCATCATCACCTACAGCAGCAGCAACAGTCAACACCAGAATCTCATCCACAGAAACTCCTACTACGCGCCGCGCCGTTTGTATGACTCCATTGTCACCTGCAGTTAGGGCACCACTCACTTTGCTATCATGTAGCACAATGTCGCATGGAATACTGGTAGTGGAAGCAACAATCTTCCCATGGAATTCATCAGGTCCCTCAAGGATCCTGATCTCAACAGTGGCCTCCACCGACCTCCTTACGAATGTATAGTTTAAATCCAATATGCTGTGCATGCTGACAAGTGTTTCCGTATCAACCACATATCTGGGACTATATTCCAGCCTGCTGATAGCATCCACCTCCATCAGGCCTTTACTGAGTCTATCATCATCACAGTCCTCCCATGCACATCCTTCACCTTCAGATTGATTTCGAAGAATATATCATCGCATACCATGAATCCTCTCTTGGGACCAGTCAAAATCAACGAATCATCCTGCAAGATCAATTTGAATAGATAAATTCAAGATGCTTGTTTCTGGGATTGATTGAATTACCCTTGCTTTGGGGTTCATTTTTAGCTATGTTTTGAATGATGAAACAAGGTAATTACACTCAGAAAAATTATGCTACATCTGTGCTGATGTATTTTTTGTACTCCTTTTCTTATTGTGCAGATTGCTCTAGAACCATAAACTGAGGCACGCAAGTGATAAACCCCTGGCTCCTAACACTATTCGCTATAAGGCAACTAACTGAAGTATCTTAAAATCAACATCATATGGAACAGATGCAAAACCAGACCCGTCATTCAAGTATAACATACAAAACCTAAATCAGAATTACTGACATACAACATTCAGAAATTTTTCTGTCAGGAAATCACCAATTATTTTATTTTGTAAATCAGAGGACTAATATGAGGAAATACCAGTACAAGAAATACACATTTATATGTTGTACTCCCTCCATTCCAAATTACTCGTCGTGGTTTTAGTTCAAATTTGAACTAAAACCACGACGAGTAATTTGGAACGGAGGGAGTATGTGTCTGTAGCTATGAGGCAAATGGCAGTAAAACCTTTGAGCTGATGAGCTGGCAATCATCCTGATCGCGCCGGAATATAGACACATTTTCTATCCAGACTGTCCCTGGCTATGATGGTACCATAGACATTGAGTGGGTAGCCATAGTCGGAGGACACAATATTGATGGAGACAACATTGACCGAGTTTTTGAGCCGGAACGCCTCTTTGAAGGTTTTACCAGTATGTTGCATGGGACCGGCAGGTGCTGTCAAACGAGAGGAAAATTCATCTCAATCAATCAAAGAGAGTAAAAAGAAGAGTATGTATGTAGGTGTAAATTGGACTTCCACATGATTGGATATAGTAGTTGAGTCAGGCTAACAGTGGTTTGTCATACAACACTAGATCAACGTCGCGGCCTGCAGATTTATCAGGAAGCAGTTCTCCGTCGACAACAGACTCATCTTAAGACAAGCTGTAGAGATACATCATACTGGTGTATCACCTGATCTGTGCAACCAATGCCAGAACCATACACATAGAAGAAGAAGCATTGTTTTGCAGCATTGCCCGTCAAGTGTCATCCCCATCCCTGGGCTTTTGCCGCTTTACCATTCTACCAAGATTCAATTCATCTCTTGAATCGTCAGCTACTAGCATATTGCTCCCAACAGCGTTGCATGACTACATGTATGTCTGTCTTAAATCTGTAATACAGCACCATTACTCTGTGTATGACCGTGTGATGAAGCCCAGCATGTTGCATTCCGGAGGAGTTGAATTCTGAGCTACTGTAATCCATGGGAATTGTTTGTACGCTGCTATTGTCAGGTCCCTGATTGTATCATCCTCCAACTTTGGGATAAGTTTATTAGACTTTTACACCAAATCTTTTGTGTGTGCTGTGTTGAACCTTGGCTTTCATCACTCTTCTAGTACAAACCACGGCCAGTTGGCTAAACCGTGCCTTACCTGCAACAGGTATGCATCCTGTATTCCCTCCGCGACAACAAAAATCATGCATCCCTCTCTTAAGTTGGAATTTTAAGGAGAAAGACATGCAGAATTTTAAGGAGAAAGACATACTAATGCTCCAGACGAGCGGTTCTTGATCCATGGCATGGGCTACTCCTCCAGGAAGGCGTATCAACTGCTCCTTCATGAAGACATCGAGGACGACCATGCTGCCCTAATTTGGAGGTCCAGAGCCCCTCACAAGCTCAAAATCTTTGCTTGGTTGCTTTTCCGTGGACGGCTGAACACCAAGTGCAACTTGTTTCACAAAACAATCGTCCCCGATGCCTCCTGCCCACGCTGTGGCGGCCCCTCTGAAGATACTGCCCACCTGTTCCTCCTCTGTCCGCATGCGGTTCGGACCTGGGAACGGCTGGGCCTCTCCCCGACTGCAAGATTTCAAGACCTGTGGCTACTACCAATCCCCGATAATCTGAATGGTCGTGTATGGCCTGAAGTGTTGCTCATGATACTATCAAAAATATGGGACTCCAGAAACGCTGCCGCTTTCCGTAGCGAAATGCACTCTGCTCTCCTCACTGTGAGGAACATTTGTAACGACCTAGAGGTTTGTAATAACCGATTCAGAGACCCGGCTGACAAGGCAGCTGCTAACTCCTGGCTGCTGTTCCTTACCTCACGGCTTGCCGTGACCTTGTAATCTCC